>NC_141136.1:184891050-185191050 GCF_053477565.2 Lygodium microphyllum | reverse complement strand
AGGAGTTGGAAGAGGGCAAAAAACCTAGTTACTTTTTGCCTCAGCCCTCCTTCTCTTTCCTTCCTGCAAGCTACCATGGTTGCCAACCAAGACAATCCCTCCAAGCTTGCATCAGCCCTCTCCAAACCATTAGCCAACCCCAGAAGCAGATCCCTACCATCTCGAGCTACATTTTGAACACTTGGGTGGCTAGGGAATCCCTGCCAAAGGAAGTATGCATCAACCCGCAATTTGTAGCGCAAAATGTGCTGCTACCCCTAGTCTCTTCTTGCCTCCTACTCCTGCTCCTGGCCTGCCCCTCCTAGCACTCTTGGTCTCTTGGGGTGGCAAGGACTGAACCCTCTTCAATAAGATTTGACCCCCTTCCCCTCCAACATTGAACCCTTGATTGAATCCCTTTCTATACACTGCTTGTGGAAAACCATTATTGCTCAGTCCAAGCTCTCGATCTAGCCCACAACCTTTGGAGCTCAGCCTCAGGAGATCTTTCAACCCAGAACCTTTGGAGCTCGGCCTTAGGAGATCTTTCAACATCGCTTGGTGGGAAACCATTATTGCTCAGTCCAAGCTCTCGATCTAGCCCACAACCTTTGGAGCTCAGCCTCAAGAGATCTTTCAACCCCTTTTCCCTACTCGGATTGAAGACATGAAGCTCAACATGCATGGGAGCTTTGTGGGAAGCCATGAAAGATTCACTTGAAGCTTTCATTCTTTGAAGATCAAGCTCGTGAACGAGGATGAGAGCCATCATCATCATTGGGCAGCAAGATAAGCACCTACGGTCTCGATCCATTAAACAATACCTCATCAAATGGCAAGGCCTATCCCTAGAAGAAGCATCTTGGTGCCCGAAAACCATTGTCAATGAATTCCCCTAGCTCCAAGAGGCCCCATGATTTGAAGAATCGGTTTGAAAACTAGCCAGTCATGCCCCATTTGACCACGGCTTGAAGACTGGCCAATCATGCCCCATTTGACCGCCCTCTGCTTGCAAACTGCACACTGTTTTAGAAAAATTTTGTACTTATCCATATCTCACACATGTACATCCTACATAAGCTAAAAGTACTCATCACAAGCTTCGTTTCGACATGTGGTATGCCCTATTTGGAGCAGCCTATCAAAAGTTATGTGCCATGCTGTCCCTAGTCTTTACCCATCCATTTTTCATTATAAAAGGAATCAGAGTAGTACTTTGCAACCCTCCCTTAGCCCACCCATCACTCCCCTCTACTTCTCCTTGTTTTTGAGGGTAAAAACCTTCAGAGTGGGGATGAATTGTAACAAGCGACACTGACTGGGTATATAAGGTGTAAGAGTCCCAGATTAGGGCAACCAGTTATTATCAAGAATATACTCTTCACCTTCATCTCCAAATTCCATGGATTCTTCCTTCTTTCTCTTCTCTTTTCTGTCTTTCTCTCTCCTCTTCTAGTCTTCTTTTCTCTTCTTCTTGCTCTCTTTCTCTCTCTTCAGCTCTTCTCCTATCTCCTCTTAGCTTCATTCATTACACATGATTTTTAAACAATTTTACCATATTTTTGATATTTTCATTATTATTTCTTATAAATATCTTAAAAATGTGTAGAAAACTTCTAGAATAGGGTGATATGCAAAAAGCAAGTTACTTTTCAACCAATTTGGGAGATCTCATGCAAAAAAGAGGGGCTTCCGAATTCCCATGGCATATGATTGCAATTTTTATTCAACAAACAACTCCGGACTTGGAGGAAGAAGGAGCAATTTGGCTGAATTCTAATAAGGCGTCCTTGGGTTTTGCCCCCCATTTCGGAGCCAACGGAACAATCGGGTTTTCCATTTAAGCAATAGAGAAGAAGCTAGTGTTTGGTGTGTGTTTTTGGTCTTCTAGAAACTCTGGGAGATCTAATTCATGGAGATTGCTTTCGAGTAGTCCTAGACAAGGGTTTTGTTTCTCTTCTTATGTTCTATCAATACACAATGCTTTGAATCATTGAGCCTTGTCTTTATATTGTGAAAAGGCTTTGGCAGATTTGAATCCCTTGTCTATTCTTTTTCTTCTCTTCTATCTCCTATTCTCTACTTCTCTCTTGTATTCTTGATGTATACGGCCTTTCGATTAAAACCCCTTCGAAATTGTGGTGAGTATTTTATGATTAAAGACCCATCTCTTGTAAGACCTCTAAAGATGGTCTTCTTTATGTAGGCTTAAAGGAGTATTTGATGACTTGTTGCTTACGGTAGATAGTCTTGTGGCCTTGTTGTCAAGCAATTCATGAATGAAGACTCTTGACTCTTTTGCAATTCCTTCATTATCATACTCTTATCGTTGTCTCTTAAAAAACCATATGTATAAGTTATCTAGATTGTCACAACAATGTGTAGGTGATTATTGTGTGAAGGAAATTTAATAGAATATCCTTGTTTGTGATTATAATATGACTTGTCTTACCAAAGGTTTCTAAATGCATTATGCATCTCTTCTAGGTCTTGAGTAGAAATGATCTAACATTAGCTTTACATTTAGTAATGCTCTTTGACCACATGAGTAACCATCATTTTGTTGAGCAACTTGCAACAGGTGAAGTGATAGTTTAGAGTTTTGTTAGTAAACTTTGTTTACCCTTAGATGTGGATGTATGTAAGGCTTTTTATATTCTATGTACTTGTACATTGAGGTAAGACACTTCCTTTATGATCAAGCCATTTAGCATTGTCTTCACACAACTGCATTACAAAGTAAAATATTTGTTATGTATTTTTTTGTTTAGTAGTGTTTCATAAAATCAATGTTAATATATAATAAACTAGTTAGAAACTTTATACCTTCTAAGTTTAGTATGTGTGTTTAATGATGAGTTGAGTGAGTACACTCTTTTCTCAAAGATCCATTGAAATAAGACTAAAATGGTTGCTATGTCATGCATATAATTTTTCATAAATCAATAATATTTTTTAATTATATAGATACACTAAAACAATAGTAATTTAATTGGTGCAATCATACACATCAAAATTGTGAATCGACATCTAATAACCACCTCAATTATATATGCTACATTTAAAGGTGATATGATAGGACCTCTCATTATAAGCAAAAACTAGTTTATTAAAGTTCATGGTGCTGTAATGTTGAAAAAATCTTTTAACTCCAAGACATAATCATTAAGGTAGTGATACCAATGGGTTTATGCCTAATATTCTATTTTGTCACTCAAGGATCAATTCAAACCTTAGAATGCTACATCTTTTGCCCATCACAATTTAGAAGTTTGATTTATATAACAAGCATGTGAGATTTAGAAAGTACAATATTTATGTTATTACCTCAAAGATGCAAAAATTATGGGGTCTCAAACATATGTGTTCTTAGATTGCAATATGTGTACATTAGTCTCCCACAATTGTAGTCCATCTATTTCACATATTTCTATTCTTATGGAACCAAAAAGTTGATCTAGAGTCCCTTTAATATTATCTCATAGTAACATGAAGAAAAACACTTCTTTTTAGTGACCAAATCATAAATTCAAACATCGAGTTCCTAGAAAACCAACATATATAATGTTGTATTTATACACATTGAAGATACCAAAGCATGATTTCTATGAATTCTTTTTTTCTCTTGCTTTACATCAATCTTATATTATGCATGCGTTTTTACATAAAGATTATAGATTTTACACATTGGAATCAAAGTAGAGGCTCATCAACATATAGGAAGGAATTCAAGCTCAACACCCTCTCTATATGAGATATCGTTGAGGTGTAGCATGGCTATTTGTCAAGCTTAACCTTCTCCTTGAGATATCTTTAAGGCACAACTTGTCTATGTGGTCAAACTTATATCAACCATCTCTCTTTGAGATATCTTTAAATAGACCTTGAATCTTTTTCAACTTGAAGAGCTTGTACTCTCTCTTTGAGAAGGCAAAGCTCTGCACATGCTAAGCTTATGTAAACCCTCTCTCATTGAGATCTCTTTGAGGTAGAGCTTGGTGATATGCTCAAGCTTATAGAAATCCTCTTAAAGTTTGACTTGAGGGAGAGCTTTAGCATGTCCTTAGGCTTGTATTAATTGTATCCTTAAATTCTCTCTTAGACAAAGCTTGGTCATGTGTTTGATCAAGCAAACCTCTCTCTTTGAGATATCTTTGAAATAGAGCTCAAACATGTGTACTAAATAGTTTCAAATCTCTAATTCATATCTCCTTGAGGTAAAATTTAGCTATGTGCTTTGGTTTATATCAAACCTTTTTATTTGAGATCTATTTATGGTAGAGCTTGGCATGTGCTCAAGATTATATCAGTCTCTCTTTAAGGTCTCTAGAGTTAGAGTTTCTCCCTATAGGTCAGATAGTTTTAAATCTCACATTGAGATCTCTCCAATGCCAAGCTTGATCATGTACTCAAGCCTCTCTCTTTGAAATCTCATTGAGGAATAACTTGGCCACATACTGTCTTGGCCATGTGCTAAAAATTATTATATTTGGGAAAAATCTTAGCCATATGCTAAATATTATCTTAACTCTCCCTTTGAGATATAAGCAAGTAGATCACACACATGATCAAAGTGTACATGATTTAAGAGCTAAAGCAAAGACATACATGATGGGTGGATGATGTATAGCCCCTGATTATATAAAAATACTTTACTCCACTAATAATTGATAAAATCCACATAAGAAATACAAAGGAAACTAAATCACGAGCATCTATATCATCATCCATGGGTCAAATATTTCAACAAAAAATAATGGTCATTTTGTATATGGATGATGTAGACAATAATATACCCCCTTAGTGTAGGAATACTTTACTCCATTAATATATTATACAAGCCACAAAATAAATATATAAGAAACCAATATTGCAAGCATTTGCATCATCATCAACAATAATATGACACATAGGCATTCTTGCATGATATAATGCTTGATGGCATATGAGAACTAAAATTTGTTTTTAATATAAAAATAAATTCGAGAAAGTATCTACTTAAGTTTTCGGATTCCATTAGTCCCTTTATAGCATAAAAATTCTCATCTCATAATGCTGGAATGCATTAGGTGAAAGCACAACCAAAAGATGATATAACTAACACTAGTTTGAAAAATCATGGAGTTTTTACAAGGATTTTAACTTGTTATGCATACATATACTTACATGATTACTTTTAAATCCATGTTGGTGCAGTAGTGATTTTAAAATATCCTTTGCGACCTCTGGATTCATCCCAATTCTATTTTGCAACCCAACCTTTTTGCTAGCCCAATCAATTGTGTATTTCTCATTCTAAGAATTTTATGAACTTCTTTTCAAAGAATATTTAGAATGTGTTGATCAATTAACATTAGACTTATAGCTCTACTTTTTATAAGATTTATAAGAGTTAATCTCTTCAATAGAAAATTTTCATTATACTATCTATTGTTCATTATTTCTCTAGCTCGATTGTACTAGGTTTTCTCTTTAGATAGAGATATTTGTCCATATTGAGTCTCTCCAATAGTACTTCACACATCAAGAGTGTCATTCAACACAAGCAAGTAGGGAAGTAGATGCCTTATAATAAGTATTTCATCATCCTTTTCTTGAATATCAAAAGTTTATGGAAAGGTGAAGTTCACACTTAGTGTCATAGAACCCTTATAAGGATTGTCACCAAAAGATTGTTTGTCCAATATCATATCCAATTTGCATAGCCATTTTGCCAAGGGTTTGAATCTTGCTTCAACACTTGGATTTTCTAGTTTATACATTGTCATTTTCTTAAATCTCTAGCCATGCTTCTCACTTTAGATGACAAAGAAACCTAAATCATGCCCTGCTTTCTGTTGTAAACATCTAACCATTGACACAACACTATACTCTTGTGCCGTTCACAATATTCCAACAATATATCTTTCTAGCAAGATATTCAAGATTTCCATGCAACTAGATTGGAGCAGAAGATACTTGTTAGGTCCATATATGATAGATTCATGAAGCAATGATGGTTGGATACAACACCTGAACAACAAACCATTCAAATCTAGTATCAATGTTAACATTTATTTTTTTGTTGTGCTCTGTGTTCTAGGAATATTAAGAATGCCATCAAATGATTTGTCCATCATTTTATCTTACATTTGCCTGTTGGTGCTAGAAATACTTGGTGATGGCGTCATATATCATACTCAATCATAAAGATAAATATAAAGATCACAATGGATTGGCCAAGTGAAGTCATATCAACATTTATACTATGCACAATATAAGACTTCAATATTTCAAAATTGATTGAATATCTACCTATTTCAAAATAACATTTTCAAGTTTCAATGTACAAGCTCATTTACATTTCAATATACAAGGTCACTCGGGCTTTATTCTACAAGATCACTTACATAAAGTGTAGCACATACAATTTTCAAGTCTCTCTTCGAGATTCCCTTAAAGTTTTGAGATATTTGCAATCACACCTAATGTAGCCTCTTTGTATGAGGCAGTTTTGGGCTTAGGACATGCAGGAAAACTAAATCTCATATGCATAGAAAGGGAAAACTGCTACCCATCCAACAACTATAAAGCATTGTACTTGAACCTAATTCACTTGTGTAACAATAAAGTCCAGTGTCTCTGTCATCATGAGTTCATTCTTCTTCTTCCATCCATCATAGCTCATTGCTGTGTCCTAGATTTCGCGCATTTCCACATGGTATTAGAGCTTAGTCGAGCATGGCACTGCTTCTCGAGCCTCTCTTGGTTCCTCTCAATCTCTGCCCAGCTCACATCCAGCTCAGGATTAGTGTACGACTTCATTTTTTCAACTTCATCTTCAGTCAAGCTTGTGGTAGCCATAGCCAAACATCATATAGCTCTGATTGAGCCCCTCAATCTCACGCTACAAGCCATTTCAGCTCATGATTCCTTCTAAGGACTTGTTCTCCACATCAGGGCACTTCTTCTTGTCACCTACGACCTCAACATTAGCTTCTATATGGCATGGCATTGCAAGAAAACTAGCTCGTAGGTGAAAAATGGCACAACCAAATTCATACACTGTCGTGCCACTACGCGCACATTGTATGAAAAACTCTAGAGTGTGGCTTCTTTATAGATCTAGAGAGCCAATGCCACTTTAGGCATTAGTGTTAGTGTCCATGGTTCAAAAATATTAGATTTTTGAACAAGTTTTAGCCAATTTTTGATATTTTAAATATTATCTATTGCAAAAATCCACAAAATTATAGACAACTTCTAGATTAGGATAACATGTAAAAGAAAGCATGTAGCTTTCAGCTATTTTGAGAGGATTTTATGTAAAAAGAAAGATTAGTGAAATCGCGCAATGTGCGATCGCTATTTTCAGGCAGCGAACATCACTCTGAAGTGGGAGATGTAGAGGGAGTGATTTGGCCAAATTCTGGGTAGGTGTACTGGCATTTTACCCCACTTTCGGAGCCAATAGAAGAATCAAATTGGCGATTTGATCAGCATCGAGGAATGTATTATTTTATACACATTTTTCTCTAGAAGAGTTTTATCTTCTCATAATGCAAAAATAAACTGGCAGGCTTAATCTCTATTAGTATTCTTCTACATATTCTATTTCTTTCTGTGAGTATTCTTCTACGTCTTCTATTTCTTCGAACCCCTTCTCTTCTGTCTATTCCTCTCCTTGAATCTCCCTTCACCCTGTTATCGCTTACCCCTCTGGTAGACTTTCGACATCAAATGCATCAATACCGTGTTAGGGGAAGTTTGTGCTCTCATCAAAGGTGAATTTCAGAAGATATTTAAGTTGATATCGTTAGCCATATTCAGAGAATTAGCTACAACAATGTTCTTTTAATTCATTTCTTACTCTACAGAAGACATATTGTCAAAATATGCAAGTATTATGTGCCCCTATGGCAGGGCAACATTTGTAGATCATTCATAGATGCTTTGAGTTGAATTAAGAGGAGCTTTTTCCCTTATTTCTTGGATGTGGTAACTTATCATTATTAGGAATTCAATTTGAAGCTCTCTTGAAGCAAGTCTCTTTGCCCTACAAGCCTTGTAATTAATTGATCATAAGCTTTTGTCCCTAGCAGCCTACATTGAATGTAATCGTGCAAAGTTGATTCGTGCTATGGAATCATATATGAATGATGGGATGCAGAGTTGTTTATGATACATGACAGCATATTGTACTTGATTTTATGATTTGTGATTGCTCTTACAATCAATAAAACAAGCTTGATTTGAGTTAGAACTTATGAGATAATACTCTTGTGATCTTTGCTAAGAACATGCATTTGGAAGCTCTATTAACATCTTCTAGATTTTGGCTTGAAACCTTCAACCCTTCTCTTATCTCTAGTATCTCCGGAGTCTAAGCTCTTGAACCCCCATACATTCTTCTCTCTCAAACCCTTGTGATTGACCGTGAAGTATCTCTTGAACCTTTAAACATTCACTGTAATCTACTTATCCCTTGAAGACACATCTCTGTCTATCTTGTCAAGTTTTCTTGCAAAACCCTTGCGGTGACCTTTAACCCTATGCATTGTGACATTAGTGAACTCGACGTGAAGGTCGGTGTAAAGAGAACTCCAATATGGGGGTTTCTTGAGGAGATACTCTACAACAGTTGGTGCCTATACTGCAGCAGACCCAGCAATAACAAATCCAAATGTTACAAAAAGAACAAAGTCAAGACGAAGAGAAGATTGATTCCATAGCTACCAAGGCCCTAGAGGAATTTGGGCAAGAATTAAAACAATTTAATGGTCAAAATGTCTCTATTTTCATTTGCTTGTATGTTGAGAAAATGCTCTTCTTTGGTGTACCACAACATGCATGGAGTCACTATTTTACCAGACTAGCCAAGCATGGTCTTAAATAAAGAATCCATGGTCTTTTTTAGCGACATGTGGATTGGATTGCATTCAAAAAATCCCTACGCGAAGAATTTTTCTTAGAAAACTCTGGCCTAATAATGGAGAAAAGTTTCATTGATTGGGTTGAGAAACCCAACAAAGGTTTAGCTTCAACAACTTTATACCATGAGTTTGAAAGTAAAATTGGACAACATGATGCTGAAGACCAACAAAGTATGGAAGGTCAGAAGATTGAAAATTTCCTTAAGGCTGTAGATCCCATTCTACAAGAGAAGCTTGATGATCGCCTAGAAGATGCTACCTCCAAATCAAGAGTCAATACTGCATGGACAGATGTTACTAATGCAGTTAACATGGTTGCTCGAAGAGAGCGAATGCAACTAAGATTGGGCTCTACTTCAACTTCAACAACTCCATTGATGGAGCTTGTTCCACCTTCAAAATCCTCTATTCCATTGACTAATCAACCAACTCTTTCTTCTAAAAATGATGTCATGGATAAAGTCATTAAAAGCATGCGTGACCTTCATCTGAATCTTACAAAAATTAGTTCCAAGGTGGAGGATATGGATGTCAAAGTTAAAGAACGAGGACGATCATCAACTCAAAGACCCATGAGAGAAGGCTATAAGAGGCGTTGTATTTGGTGTGACAGCCAACAACACATGACAAGAGGGAGTGTTCTGCCTTTCGTGAGACTAAAGCAGAAAAGCTTATCTTTTGGAAAGACGAAAAAATTCATGCAGCTAAAAATGGTATTCCATTGGAGTCAAATTTTGGCAACGGTGGAATGAAGAAAAGATTAGAAGATTTAGCTGTAAAGAATGCCTATGCAACAATTGATGCAGCCACCTATGGGTTATAAATTGAGCCAACTAAATGAAATTTGAAAGCACGTAAAGCTAATGTGCAATCTAAAGTATGGATGCATGCATTAGATCAAATGGAATCCATAGTAGCCAAAGATGATTTAACTAACACCAATCAGTGCATTCGAGGAATAACTGGTTGGAAAGAATCGGTAGATTCTTTTTTTGCCTTTGCACATTTGGTTGACGTCAATCATAAAGAAGTCTTGATTGAATAAAAGAAGAAGAGAAGATGAACTAGGTCCTTCCTCTTCTGGCCCTTCGAAATCGGTAACTACAAGAACACCTGAATAACCAAAGCTTGCTCAACATATAACCCTAGATCAAGAGATGGAAGATATGCCACAAACAAAGAAGACCGAAGGAAAGAAGAAAGACAAGCAGCCAGGCTACAAATTGTAGTCTGATATAGAATCTGCAATCGATCTCAAAGGAGTTCTAGAAGAACGAATTTTGGGAAGTAAAATTGAGTTCACCTTAGGTGAAATTCTTGAAATTTCCAAACGTGAATTTCATGATGTAATTATTATGTAATCAAAAGAAAAAGACAATATGTTGGTGATGATGCTGAAGAAATAGTGCATGCTTTTTTTGCAAGCTCTTCGAGACTTTGTGCAGGATAAAGAGAAGTTGACTGCACAAGGAATTCAGCTTGAAGCAGTTAAAGAGTTAATTACAGCAATTGAAGCTCAAGATAAAGAAAGCATGGATGCAAAAATTAAAGAAGTGAAGGATGAAAATGTAATGGTCGATTGGTCCAAACTAGTTGGGCAGCCCACCTCTCAAAAAAAGGTTGTCTAATATAGCACATGCATGATGAGGAAGAAGCATGATTCATTCTAAGTAGTCACTACTCCCGTACACATTGGGCAAGAGAAACAATGAAGACAATCGTCAAACTTGGAGAAAAAAAACACCATGTATTGCACTCTTAGTCCATGGTTCTGAGATAAACATCATGGCAAGGAGTCTCTATGAAAGCGGTAGATGGCCCATAGATGTTGATCTAGGTTCTCGAATGAGAGCTGCAAACAACTCTTTTGGAGAATTATATGCTGCATGTCCTAATGTGTAGGTAACTATTGGAGACATAAAAGACAATTTTCACTTTTTTGTTCAAGACTCTTGTAGCTACCCTATCATTCTTGGGCAATCTTACATTTTTAAAGCCCGCTTGGAAACAAAATCTCTTGATGATGGTTCTTCTTATGCTCGAATTTGAACCAAGGATAATGAACAAGCTATCCAATTTCTTACAGTGCGTGTTAACCATTATCAAAATAGAGATCGATTGTGTGATTATCATGTGCCTCCTAATGCCGTGAATTCAAGGGTTTTCGGACTGCACTTCTATGTAAAAGGATGCTATGGCAGTGCGTCATGTAAAAGGATTGAACCTCCTTATGCTACAAAAACTGTGTCTCTAGCAAATCTATATGTATATACAGCCAATAGTATGGGCTGTTATAAGTCTCTTCCAGCCATGACTAAAGTTGAAAGAAAATATTTATGTCATGTAAAAAGGGAGCTGAAAACTTATGACATAATGGTTGAAAATGAAGATATTTTGGGTATTTTTTTGGGATTGATTACTATTGACACATTGGTTGAAATATATACAGCTGCTCATACAGAAAATCAGCACGAAAATTAGTCTATAGAAGTGTGTACATTGGATTTTTATCAAATAATTCAAGAATTTTTTGAGCAGGAAGACATTGGTTTACTTAACAAGGCTCAAGCACAAGTGGAGACAAAATACAAGATGGTGGATAAGAAAGTCAAGCATGTGGCAATCCCATTGCCTCCTGAAAGTGAAGGGCTGGCTAATAGGGCAATAAATCAGCCAAATCTTTGTGATCCTTCAAACATTGGTCACAAGTTCACATTTGAAAGTATAAAAGAGCTCAAAATAGATGAAAATTGTTTCCTTTTGCAGATTGAAAAATACTCTTTTACGCAAATGCTAATGAAACATGAAAAAGCTTTTGCATTTCAGCCAAGTGAAATAGGACGTGTGGATCCAAATATTGTGGTTCCTATAGTTATTTTTACGGTCCCACATGTGCCTTAGAACATCAAGCTCTTTCCCGTTCCAAGGGCTCATTTGCCCAAATTATTGAAACTTCCAAATGAGAAGATCAGAACGGAGATTTTAGAACCTTCTTCAGCACCTTACTCAAATCGATGGTTTAGCGTACCCAAGAAAAATGGATCCTTACGATTCATTCAAGATCTATAGCATGTTAATCGTGTCACAATCCGAAATGTTAGTTCAGGTCCAATTGTTGACGAGTTTGCTGAAGCTTTTGCAGGTAGAGCAATTTATTCTATGGGTGACCTATATTCAGGATATGATCAATTTCAGCTTTCGTTAGAAAGCCAAGACATTACTAAAATGAAAACACCTCTTGGATTGGTCCGCATGTACACTCTACCACAAGGTGCAACAAACTCCATAGCCCACATGATGAATGCCATGCACAAAGTCTTAAGGGACTTTATTCCACAACTTACTCTTCCATTTCTTGATGATGTACCTATCAAGGGATGTGAAGTCAGTGAAAAGAATGAGGAGCTTGATGAAGATGGCTATAGGACATTTGTAGTTAACCATATTCATGATTGTGACATGATTTTGAAAAGGCTAGAAGAGGTACATCTTACCCTTTCTGGAGCTAAGTTGATTTTTGGAGTAGAAGAAGTCCTAGTGGTCTATGTGGCCCTTACGGATGTAAACCTTCACCAATCAAGATAGATGCCATTAGCAAAACGCAAGAAAAAATGCACAAATATTTCATAAGTGAGAAGATTTCTTGGTACATGTGTATTCTATCTCGAATGGATACCACATTTTGCTCATGTAGCCAAAAATCTCTATCAATTATTAAGAAAAGGCCAAAGATTCTCTTGGAGGAAAGAGCATACTCTCACTGTATGCAAATTAAAGAAGTTGTTAATTTCAGCCCCCACTCTCAAAAGGGCTGATTATTCAAATGGTCAACCCATCATCCTTACTGTGGATACAAGTCCCATTGGGATAGGATGGGCTGTTGGCCAAGAAGACCTTGAAGGTAATATGTATGCAATTTGTTTTGGAGCAAAGGTTCTCAATGAGCGTCAAAGAAGGTATGCACAAGTAAAAAGGGAATTGTGGGGAGTTGTAACAACATTAAAGTGTGATCGTGAATACTTTATAGGTACTTCCATAGTGGTAGAAATTGATTGTCTTCCACTCTTGGGCATGATTGCCAACTAATCTACACTAGACATTGCTATGTTAAGATGGATTGTATATATTAAATTTCTCAACCCTTAATTAAAGCATATTGTAGGGAAGGTGAATCCAATTGTGCTGACATGTTGTGACATGCAAGATATGACAATGAAGAAGAGCCGATGGAAGAAGATGAAGCTGAAGAATCTATACTTGCTGAATTTCATTCCATGGCTGCTGAAAGTACCTTTTCAGTTGTTGCATATACAAATCCAAAGGTGAATCTTGTAGGTGAAACTGATCTTTTTAATGGTATAGCATTAAGTACAGTAAGAACATGAAAAGGTACTGGTGTAAATTAGCATACAACAACAAAGATTAAATATTTATCTATAGAAGCAGGGTGGTCAACTAGAAGCCATCATGCTCATTGCATTGCTCAAGCTCTAGTTCATTTCGTTGAAGAAGATTATGAAGAAGATTGGTTGAAGATCGGCCAATATTTGAGCACAATGAAGAAGAAAGAGACTTGGACTGATGAAGAGTTCAAGCATATTAAGAGGAAAGCTTATGGATTCTTTCTTAAAAATGGGCATCTATGGAAGCACACAAAGAAGAAGAAAGGAGCGCCTATCCGAGTTTTAGGTAATAAAAGGTTGCAACTACAAGTAATGAAGTAATTTCATGAAAGCTTGTGGGCTAGCCATAGAAGTATATGGGGAACCTTTATTAAAGTCACAAAAAAATACTGGTGGCAGAACATGAATCTCGATATAGAGCATTTTGTTGAAACCTATTATGTATGTATTCTATAGTTAAGTATCGAGATGAGTTACAATCGACTTATCCCTTGTCTATACATTATAAATGGGTTATTGATCTTATAACCATGCCTATAGGGATATGGAATATGTGGTATTTAGTGCTTGCAAGAGGAGATCTAACCAATCAAGTTGAGCGTAAAGATTTAACAACCAAGACCACTTAAGCTATTTGTTGCTTTTTGCTTGAAGAAGTATTTTGCAGATATGACTTTGTTGGCAAGGTAACTGCAGATAGAGAAGAATTGGATTCCGACTAGGCACGAAACTTCTTTGCTCAATTGGGTATTAAGTTGGCTTTGCCATCGGCCTACAATCTTGAAGGCAATGGAAAGAGTGAGAGAGGACATCAGCCTATTCTGAAAGCTCTACAAACTCTTGGAGAGGAAAGATCAAAGAATGGCCTAACATGCTATCTTTTGCATTATGGCATGAAGACATAGAGGAAGAAGACATAGAGGAAGAAGACATATAATTCAAGAACATGAAGACATAGAGGAAGAAGAAGAGGCAGAAGATGAAGACATTGACATGGCATAAGATACTTATTTTGACACTGTAGATCCATAAGACTTTGGCACATGCCAGAGGATGTGGAGGATAGGAGGGGGTGGATGTTGCGCCGCTACGTGTATATCATGTGAAAAACTCTAGAGTATGGCTTCCTTATAGATCTAGAGAGCCAATGCCACTTTAGGCATCAGTGTTAGTGTCCATGGTTCAAAAATATTAGATTTTTAGACAAGTTCTAGAAATTTTTTGATATTTTAAATATTATCTATTGTAAAAATCCATAAAATTGTAGATAGCTTCTAGATTAGGATAACATGTAAAAGAAAGCATGTATCTTTCAACTATTTTGAGAGGATTTTATGTAAAAAGAAAGATTAGTGAAATCGCGCGACTTGTGGTCACTGTTTTCAGGCAGTGAACATCACTCTGAAGTGGGAGATGAAGAGGGAGTTATTTGGCAGAATTCTGGGCAGGTGTACTGATATTTTATCCCCTTTCAGAGCCAATAGAAGCATCAAATTGGCGATTTGAGAAGCATCGAGGAATATATTATCTTATACACGTTTTTTTTCTATAAGAGTTTTATCTTCTCATAATGCAAAAATAAACTGACAGGCTTAATATCTATTAGTATTCTTCTACATATTCTATTTCTTTCTGTGAGTATTCTTCTACGTCTTCTATTTCTTCGAACCCCTTCTCTTCTGTCTACTTCTCTCCCTAAATCTCCCTTCACTCTGCTGTCTCTTACCCCTGTGGTAGACTTTCGACACCAAACACATCGACACCATGTTGGGGGAAGTTTATGTTTTCATCAAAGGTGAATTTCGGAAGATATTTGGGATGATTTGAGGTTGATATCTTTAGCCATATTCAGAGAATTAGCTACAACAATGTTCTTTTAATTCATTTCTTACTCTAGAGAAGACATCTTGTCAAAATATGCAAGTATTATGTGCCCCTATGGCAGGGCAACATTTTTAGATCATTCATAGATGCTCTGAGTTGAATTAAGAGGAGCTTTTCCCCTTATTTCTTGGATGTGGTAACTTATCCTTATTAGGAATTCAATTTGAAGCTCTCTTGAAGAAAGTCTCTTTGCCCTACAAGCCTTGTAATTAATTGATCATAAGCTTTTGTCCCTAGCACTCTACATTGAATGTAATTGTGCAAAGTTGATTCATGCTATGGCATCATGTATGAATGATGGGATGCAGAGTTGTTTATGATACGTGACAACATATTGTACTTGATTTTATGATTTGTGATTGCTCTTACAGTCAAGAAAACAAGCTTGATTTGAGTTAGAACTTATGAGATAATACTCTTGTGATCTTTTCTAAGAACATGAAGTTGGAAGCTCTATTAACATCTTCAAGAACTTGGCTTGAAACCTTCAACCCTTCTCTTATCTCTAATATCTCCGGAGTCTAAGCTCTTGAACCCCCATACATTCTGCTCTCTCAAACCCCTGTGATTGACCGTGAAGTACCTCTTGAACCTTTAAACATTCACTATAATCTACTTATCCCTTGAAGTCATATCTCTATCTATCTTGTTAAGTTTTCTTGCAAAACCCATGTGGTGACCTTCAACCCTATGCACTGTGACAACGCTCTACGCAGTCCTCATGTCTCGCAATCATATCAAGCTTCATAGGGCTTTGGCAGGCCGTGAGACAAGATTCATTCCCATGAATTTTTTTAAAAAAAATAATCATGTATCCAGCTCACACAGGAAATAAAAATACTTGTCCTTGGAAACCCTAAATCAAACTCCATAGCCTTTGAGCTTCAAGCTCATAAACCATTGTTTTTCTCACTCCTCCCACTGGGATCACCCTATTGACATCTTGATTCACTGACTTAGTCAGTGCCACAAATCAAGGAGAGGAAGTTCTTTGGAGAGAAGATTTGTGAAGATTGGAAGACCAAGCATTCAACATGAAGCTCAAGCTCTTCTCTCACTTCATTTTTCTTACTTCTCTTGACTAAACAAAGCTATTGCCACTCTGATCTGACCTCCCAGCTCATTTTCCAGTAAGTATTCAAGTAAAATTGATCCATAAGCAACAAGGAGGGGACTCAAGTTGAAGGACATGACAAGTATCGAGAATCAAGTCAAACTCAAGCAACAAATGTCAAATTTCAAACTAGTATATTTTGATACTACACTGCCATTGCTTGTGTCTTTTGACACATACAAAGATCAACTCATTGTTGGTTATTATAAGGTTGTGGGTATTGATTTCTAGTCATCTCAATGACAAGCAATAAAATTTATATGTGGATACACTTCATAAAGAGTAACATGTATCTTATGGCCCATTTACACTACATAGAAGATGCTACTCTCCCTACAAGAAGCTGCCTATATCCAAATGCCATCAATGTATCCATTTGAAGACCTTGAAGACATGAAATCACAAAAGTATAAAGTCATTTCCGTTGCCTCAAAGATGATACCTTTGCTTGAGGGGGACATGAACATGAAGATTGATGCAATTGTTGCAAGCAAAGAGGACCTAGAAGAAGAGGACCAAAAGATCAACCATGAAGACACTGAAGCTGCAAGAAAAGTGAAGAGAAAGTGCAAGATCAAAAAGAGCAAGCTGGACTACACCAACAAGAAGACCTATAATGAATTGAAGATCTATGTAAAAAGAAATGTTGAAAACTGCAAGGACCTAGCCGGTCCTTGATCCAATATTTTACTGACTTTTTTAGCCTTGTGATGACTAGCCCTAATGCTTTTGACATAAGCTTGTTAAGTCCTCATGTAGCCTTGTACTATAGCCTCTGTGAGGCTCCTCTTACAGCCTCTGGATGTCCACCATGTTTTTGGTACCCACACTTAACATTTTCTGGGACAGCCTCTGGTGTTTTGCCATGTTTTTGGTGTGTCCACACTTTGCAGGTGTTGCTTTCACTAAAGCCTCTACACACTTTGTACTTTTTGGTTGTGATTGAGGAGGGTTGTTGAGATATTTGCAATCACACCTAATGTAGCCTCTTTGTATGAGTTAATTCTGGTCTTAGGACATGCAAGCAGACTGAATCCCATATGCACAGAAAGGGAAAATTGCTACCCATCCAGCAACTGTAAAGCATTGTACTTGACTACCACTTTTCATGTAGAATGAATACAATGCCACGATGCTTTGTACTTTCAGTTAAGTGTCTTGTCTTTGTTAGTCCTACACAAGATTGTCTTTATGAGTCCAAGCTTCCATCTTGGAACCTAATTCACTTGTGTAACAGTAAAGTCCAATGTCTCTGTCATCATGAGTTCATTCTTCTTCTTCCATCCACCATAGCTCACTGCCATGTCCTAGATCCCACACATTTCCACATAAGGTTGAACCGAGTCCCATGGGCAATATAGTTTCAACTTTATCTTTAATATCTCTTTTAAAGGTACAACTTGGTCATGCACTTATGCTTGGCCTTGAGGGCATGATAGTTTCATCTCTCTCTTTGAGATCTTCTCAAGGTCAAGTGTGGCCCTCAAGGCATGGTAGTCTTAACTCTTTGTCCAATATCTCTTAGCAGGCGAAGCTTAGCCATGCACTCAAGCCTAGCCTTGATGATAAGATAGTTTTAACTATCTCTTGGAGATCCCCTTGAGGTTGCGCTTAGTACTATGGAAAATATAGTTTCAAAGCTCTCTTAGGTATATCTTTGGGAGTAGGGCTTGACCATGCCCCCAAGATGGTCGATGGGCAATATAGTTTTAACTCTTTATTGGAGATCTCCTTCAAGTAGAGCTTGGCCATGTGCTTAATCCTAGCCAATGGGCAAGATAGTTTTAACTCTTTGTTTGAGATCTCCTTGAGCTAGAGCTTGGCCTTGTGCTCAAGGTAAGCTCTAGAGGCAACATATTTCCAACTCTCTCTTTGAGATCCCCTTGAGGTAAGGCATGGCCATGTGCTCAAGCTTGGCCTTGAGGAAAGATGGCTTTAACTCTCTCTAAGAGATCTTCTAGCTGTTGAGCTTGGCCCTATGAGTAAGATAGTTTTAACTCTCTAAGTGAATTAGTTTCAACATTCTCTTAGAAATTTCCTTATAGTAGAGCTTGGCCATGAGCTCAAGCCTGGCCTTGAGAGCAAGGTAGTTTCAACTATCCCTTTGAGATTCCCTTGAGCTTTTGATCTTGTCTGCATGGGCTAGTTAATTTTTATCTAAGACTATGCACGTAGACTATGTTGATAATAAAGATAATTTTTTCTTTATATTTGTTCCATGTGCATCACAAGTTTTAAGATAGAAAAACTACTAATAATTTAATAAGGGATTATTTATAATGTATAAGAACGAGCAACATGAATTTAAACAAGAATAAAAACTATTTGATTGAGAGTGAAAATTAAAGCACATCAAAAAAAGAAAAAAAAACCACTTTTTAAAGCTTGGCTATATGGGCTCTACAAAAAAAAAAGTATTATCATAATAACAAGAGTATAGATTTACTCTATATCCATATTATCCTCCTTGGTTTAGTATAATATCTATCACACCTTCTAGATCTTTTGTAAGTTTTAGTTCCTAATTTTTTTGTCTTTCTTGCTTTAATCTCCTTTATTGTGACTTATAGTGTGGTCCCTTGCTTGGAGCTCCTCTAGTATGCCTACCCAAGCTCTAATACTTGCATGAGATTTTTCCCATGTCATTAATGTTCCATGTAGCTTCTCATGGAATTTTGGTGTTCCAACCAAACATATCACATATCTATTAGTTTTTAGAATTATTTTTGCAATATATCCACTAGAGTGTAATGAAGGAAAAATCCTTGACAAAGACTATTTTAGAGCCCATTATTAAATTGGAAGAAAGACAATTGATTATAGATAGAGAGTGATTTAGGATATTCCTTTAGGAGTATAAAGGAGGCCTCAATGCCATCGTAAACACTTTTGGCTTATTTGACAATTTACCAAGTACTTTCAGCTTAGCTGTAGTTTTAGCTAAATTAGTTGTCTCTTTTGTTTCCTACAACAACCATGGCTTCATTTTCCAAGGCACGGCCATGTTTAGAATTTTTTGTTCAAATTCCATGTTTCTTTGCATTAATTGTAAGATTAATTTTAGTTAGAGTAGTCCTTCATTTCATTGGTATTAGAGCAATAGGCTAGATCATGTCTATGGTCATTTTCAACCATGGATTTAGTTGCAGAGAATAGAATATATTACTATAATTAGATTCTAGTCAGAGGGCTTGGTTGATTCTTGTAACCATGACTAGGCAAGGTCTACTACAACAAATTGTGATAATTTTGGTGGTTAACCTGATTTCTCTATGACATGATCTCTCTCTACAACCTACCAAGCAACATTCCTTGCATCTCCATGAGCCAAGGGAACACAACATTGCCTACTATTGGACCATCATAGACACATGGATAGTGAGTAGTGGATAGCATAGTTTGTGTGCAAAATGTGGGAAGATAAGACTTGAGTAAGCAACAATCATCATACTTCTGAGGCTTCAATGCTATGGTCTCCACACTCAAAGAGATGAAGATTCTGAAAGCTTGAGCATCCTTTCAAGAATTTTGAGATTAGTCATGAAGATTCTTCTTCTGTATGCTTGAGATTTTTAGGAAAACAAATAAATACTCCATTAGTAAATCCATTTCTAGCATCTTAAGCTTGCTTCCTCCAACATTAAGGCATCTTTGAGCCTCTCTTACAGCCATACTCTACTCCTACATAAATGAAGCTTCATTCTTCTTTCCCCATGAATGCAATAAATAGGGCAACATGTGTTTTGGTAAATCTTGTCTATTTTGAGGGGCTTTTGAGTCCAATCACTTGAGGAATCATTCTCTTCCTTGTACTTTCAATATTTAGCAAAGAATTTACCACAACACCAAGATTGGATGGAATTTCTCTCTTGAACTCAATGACAATAGGGTACCATGAGTTTTGACAAATTTTTTTTTCAATAATAGTTCAAATCATAGGGCTTTTGGTCTATTAACTCCGAGGAAGTGAGGAGGATTTCATTTAGCTCATTCTTGGCCAACATTGAAAAACCATGATTGGAATATTGGATCTTTCACTCCTTGGATACATGACAACAAGGATTATTCAAAATTTGCATTAAATTCTTGATTCTTGTTTAGCAATCAAGCTTTTGTCATGGATTGGGATGATACTTTAGCCATCATTAAAGACCTATGATCAGGATTGAAGCCTTCATAAGTGAAATTGCTCAATCTTGATTACCTACATCAAGGACATGCATGGAGAAGTGATTATTCAAGTGGTGGATTGTGTTGAGATGTAGAGAGTGAAGATATATAGAGACGCGATAAAGAGAGAAGATACACACCATATACAGTCCCAAAGACTATATCATATTGATCACAATCTACATATATATAGGTGAGACCTAGTCTAGATAGGGTGAGCTATATATAGCTCCAACACCCCACTCAAACGAAGGTCTCTAGACGCAGATGAAAAAACCCTTGAAGAGCACAAGGGAAAAACCGGATCTTCTATATACAAATGTACAAACATGATCAAGAAGGATTATCGTGTGCATGTAAAGTGAATCCGTGCATGTGAAGTGAAACTGAATATGTATGTACAAAGAGGACCAAGTGGTCTGAGGTGTATGTGCATATATGAAGTGTATGGTGCCTACAAGGAGTATGTACAATGGCACTACAATGTCATAGTAGATTAATTCCCAAAGATTGAAGTTGAGACAAATCCAAGTTTTGAGATCAACAGAGTGGAGCGTTCTTCATTGAGTCCTTTGGTGAATATATCTTTAGTCACGTGATTACTTGGACGATGTTCAATCATGATTGTGCCCTTCTTTACTTCATATCAAACATAATGATAATGCAGCATTGCAAGATGTTTAGACTTGTTATGTTGAACATAGTCTTTAGCAAGACTAATAGCACTTTGGTTATCACATTGAAGTGGTGTGTTGGAGAGAGGAGGATGTCCAATATTTGATAGAACTTGTTGAAGCCATACTAACTCTTGAGTTGCTAAAGACGCAGCTACATATTTCACCTCTATAGTGGAAATAACAACACAACGTTGTTTCTTGCTAGTCCAAGAAACAAGACAACCATTGATAAAGAAACAATTTCCCCTTGTAGAACACATAGATAAGTGAGAGCTTGCCCAATATGCATTTGTATACCCCAAAAGTTGAAGTGAATGTAGAGAATCACAGTTTTGTTTGGCATGGATAAAACAATCCAACATCTTTAGTGCTTTTCAAATACTTCAAAACTTATTTAGTTGTAATCCAATGTTTAAGGCATGGAGAACTAAGATGTTGTCCAAGAAAATTTACAACAGCAAAAAGAATGTCAAGGTGAGAATTTAAGCCAACAGATTGAAGACATCCAACAAGATTAGCATAAGGTTGATGTAATGATAATTGTCTATCATTATGCAGTAAGTGAGAGTTTTTGGTAGAGCTCACAAGACAAGGAGTACTAGCCGAATGTGTAGAACCCAAACCAAAATTCTGAATAATATCTTCAATGAACTTTTTTTGATGTAGTAATAAAACACCCTTTTCTTGATAGCGTTGAATTTGAATACCAAGACATAAGTGTATGTCACCAAGATCAACCATATTGTCAAATACAGAAGATAAAATCTTCTTTACTTGTTGAAGGAAGTTGAGATGGTTAGAAACAAGTATGATATCACATCCACATATAGATTAAGAATAAGAAAACTATCATTGCAATGCTTGACATATAAGTTAGAATTTGAAGAACAAGAGATAAAATCTTGTTTTGTATGGAAGAGATCAATCTTTTGATATTAGGCTCGTGAAGATTTCTCGAGACCATAGAATGCTCGATGAAGTCTGCAAGAAAGATTTTCCCTTATGTTTGACAACAAATCCCTATGGTTTCTCCATGTATATCTCTTCCTTTAAATTGCCATTAAGAAAAGCAGTTCTCACATCCATTTGGTGAACCTCAAAGTCAAACTCAATAGAAAAAACTAACAAGACTCGAATATTGGTAATACGAATAACATGTGAGAAAGTTTTTTAATAATCAACTCTTGCAATTTCTGAGAAACCTTTGGAAACTAGCCTTGCTTTGAATTTATCAATTGTTCCATCTGCTTTTTTTCAATCTTATAAACCCAGCTGCATTTAACAACAGTACATCTAGGTGGTAACTTGGTTAGAACCCATGTACCTTTAGAGAGAAGAGATTCATACTCAGCTTCCATAGCCTCCTACCATTGTTCCTTTTGTGGGGATGACATGGCATCACTATGAGAGATAAGGTCTTTACAAATATTGAGAGCATTCTCAAGAGTATCAACATCAGAAACATGACAAGTACCATGCTCATTATCAATTGAAAGATCAACATAAAGATCAACACCAAGGTCATCATTAGTAGTAATAGGTGCATGTTGTGAATCCTGATTTGGCAAGTCAATATTATCCCTTGAAGAAGGTTCATCATCATATAGAAAAGGAAGATAAGTGAGTAATGACTTTGTATCATCAACGTTCTCCAATGACCACGTCCGCCCAGCATCTCGTGAGACCATGTGATGCCCATAAGTTGCTCATTGAAAATAGTATCATGACTTATGATTGCCCTCTTAGAAGATGGATCATAAAACTTGTATCCCTAGAAAAAATTGAATATCCAATGAAAATAATTCAAACTAGGAGGATCAAGTTTTTTGTGAGTCACTTTGGGTACATGAATATAAGCAATATATCTAAAAGCAATGAAAATATGAAATAGAAGGAGTTTCACCTATCCAAGTAGTAATTGGTAATTTACCAGAAGGAGCATTTGTAGGAAGATGATTTTGCACAAATACTATTGTTAAGACCGCTTTAGCCCAAAAACATCAAGTTAAGCCAAAATGAATGAGCATATATCACATGGCATTGAGAATAGTCGTGTTTTTACGTTTAGCAATACCATTCTATTGAGGAGAGTAGAGAACCATATATTCATGATGAAAAAACAGACAAAGAGACCAAGATCCACAAGTCTTGAAACTAAAAGAAGATTTGTTTTTAAATATGGGACATGTAAAACTCTACATAGAATTCTTGTTGAAGAAAGAGTATTGAGATATAAATCACCTATACCTTCGATTTGACAAGTTGTGTCATCAATAAGATAAACCAATTTCTTGACAAAAATAGAATGATAATTATCTAACCATTGGGACTGATATGACAGCTTTCCTGTAGGACTAGAATCAATAATAAAAAGAGATCCATCACGAACATGAAGTAGCCTTTTCGAAGAGATAGAATAACTCACACAATTTGTGTGTTCAATAGTGTTGTTATGTGTAGCAACATATGCTCTATTACGTTCTAAATCAAAACGCCTCTTGAAACATAGATGGATTGGATGATCATGCTTTTTGCAGTAGTCACAAGGAGAATGATATCTAGATAAACATGGTTGTTTATTTGTAATACCATGTTCTTCATCATATTGTTTTGCCCAGCAATCATTTGTAGTGTGACCATTTCTATTGCAATAAGAACGATGTCTACTAGGAAACTTGAAATGAGAGAAGTTACCACCACAACGGCTCCTATGTGTAGAGCTTTCATGGAACAACATCATCATTAGCAACAAGCTGATTGATATTGTTCTTGAATGATTCGATATGCATTGTCATAGAAGTTCCAATGTTGTATTGTAACTCAGAGCTGACTACGAAGATAAAGTATTTTTGTAATAGATTTCTTCTCAAAATTTGCTATCAAATACTCCCATATAGCGTGTGAGGTTGAAAGATTACATACATTAAGCATAAGAGATTCTTGAAGAGCAGAAAGAATGTATTGACGACAAGCTGCTTTGTCGTGTCTGACCCACTTATTATAAATAGTTTGCCATTCTTAAAAGATAGCTCCTTCAATTACAAGGGTATTATCATGAGCCTGATCAATTGGTTTGAGGTAAACATTCATAATTACCAAGAACAATATCATGGAAGTCATCGTCTTCAAGAATTAGCAGTATCTTTACTTTCCATCCAAGGAATCCTTGTCCTTGAAAGTAAGAAATGGAATGTTGTTTGGAAGGAAATCCATTGACCATTATAGACTTGGACATAGCTAGCTGAGAGAATACGTACAGTATGAGATCATATAATCTGCACATCATATAAACAAAATGACGAGATGAAAGTGCAACACAACGAATCATATGTAGAAGTTATGCTATAAGGAAAGATGTTTAGTTCAAAAAGCATACTCCAAAAGAAAGATACCCACGATAGTCAAAATGTGAGAAAAAATAAAGTGACCCAAAATAGACAAAACGTGTGAGAAAAGAAATTGGTCCAACATAGACGAGAAATATGAACAATGCTCAAAACATTATTCCTTTACTTTTTGGCCAATAATAGATGATGATCAAGCTAATTTTCCCAAAAATGTAGAAACGAAAGAGCGAGTAATTGTGATGATGAGTAATCATGACGAAACCTGTGTAAGAGAAGTCTACACAAAAAGCTATTGTCTTATTTCAAGTCCAATTTACCTGAAAATACATAACTTTTGATTCAGAACTCCAAATTGAGCACAAATTTGATAGAAAGAAAGCTTGTGAGTCTAACACATAAGGAAAACTGGTTTTCTTGAAAAAGGCATTTCCTTAAGAGTTTCCCAAATAGAAACTTTTAGGGTCTCCAAGAAAGACAAATCTACAATTCAACATATCTACAATCTAATTGATGATGGAGTGAACTTCTTCTATGCTTAAAATCCAAAACATAAGATGCTCATAACATAACAACACATCAAATTTAATCATGAAAAGAATACGGATCAAGAATTGAAGAGATACTACATAGGTATACTTCCTAATTGTCTTCTTCATGGAATTGGTTGTAGTCGATCATGATAGCTCTGATACCATGTTGAGATGTAGAGAGAGAAGATATACATAGATGCGATAGAGAGAGGCGAGACACACCACTCCCAAAGACTATATCATATTGATCACAATATACATATATATAGGTGAGACCTAGTCTAGATAGGGTGAGCTATATATAGCTCCAATAGATTGACCATTTGAGCTTCAATAACTATCTTTAGCAATATCAAGAGGTATTATTAAATACCATACTCTTAAATCTCTCTTCAATCCTCTTGCTTAGCCTATCCTATTACTGAAAGAGTGATTAGAAGTAATCTATGATTAAATTTCATATTGGGTAGCATATAGAACCAATTTAGGAATGCTTGAAGCTATGCTTTTAAATCCCTTATCATGTCCATGAAATACTTGTGCCCCATTGATGTATGCAAGTTGATAGGTAGGAAACACTACAAGATATAGGCCTTATACCGATGTTAAAAGCGACAAAAATGTAAATAACAAAATTTGACCCCGTCGTCGCAAAAAGCGTCGTTATTGGCGACGCTATAGAACAGTCGGTATTAGCATCGTTATCAGTGTCGCTATTTGCGTCGGTATCAGACCGACGAAAATAACGATGCTGATAACGATACTCTGCGATGCTAATAACGACGCAAATAGCAACTCGTGCAGGTAAATTTGCGACGCTAATAGCGATGGTAATAGGGATTTTTTTTTTTAGTGGAAAGGCAGCAAGCTGCCCTGCCACATATAGCAATGTGTGCTTTATTTGGGCCATACAAAATAGTTTCTGCACTGTGTACAATGCTCCTGTAAACAAAAAAATGTGTACTTAAATCATAACACTGATACATGAAATAAATACATGATTGCATAATGAAAGCGACTGGTACAATCATGACAAGATATCACTACTACATAGAAAATGTCTACACATATCAGACAACTAAAAAAGAAGGGTGTGTGAGCTCCAGGGATCCAAGGGTGAGCTACATATCCTCGCCATCCGAAAGCTCGTCTCGTCGCAAAGGAGAATCAAACGGACTCTCCAAAAAAAGAAACAACTACACATCAGTCCACCATATAATAATGCATTTTAATTAAACATGGTAACTACGGACATGAAAGATGAGTGACTTACAGGGCCACTGCGTCTATTCAATCGGTCGATCAATGCAGTGAGATCGTACCTCTCTGCATATCGAGTCTCAAGGCCGGTTGGATTGCGATTTGTAATGGAGTGCTACAAAGAAAACAAAATACTAACTGTTAGAAACATGATGGTTAGTACAAAGGATATTGCAAAAAAATAAGCAAGCAAAACAAAAGAAAAACTTCCAAAGTTATTTAAATATGTCCTATGGCTGCCACTCCCAAGATGATGGACCACTCCAGCCTCTAGTCGTGCCCTCATCGCCTTGCACTACTGACTCCAACGTCTTGGAGAATTTGTAGCCTTCTACCTCAGTCAGCGCCCAATCGTTCGTGTCTAGCCACTCGGGCTTTACAGCCCCACTCTTGAGTGCCTTGCATGCATCCGATCGTCTGTGTGACATATATACACGCATGCAGTCCATCATGCAGCCCGTAGAAAACCTACCTGTTGTGGCTCAGACCGGAAACTCCTCATGCAAGGATGCTACTATGTAGTCCTTGCTCCCCTTTGGTATGTTTTTTCAATTATCTAAGACGTTGTGCCGAAAAACTTGTTGGCACAACTCTCTCATACGAGCCATCACCCTCCTCCCCTCATCATTCATGATGATGGCTCCTGACCTATCATTGACAAGATAGGCATATTCCTTTGGGGTATGCCTAAGATGGGTCCTCTCCCACCTGCGTCCACGCTCCTGGGCATATCCACGAGACCCCTCTACATCCAGTGTACCGACTGGGGTAGTATCTATTGGTGTAGCACCCATAGGGGTGCCACCTGCAAATGTCTGAGCAAAAATTGGAGTAATTGGAGTAGACATCCCCACATGTGTGACAAATCTTGGAGGTAACGTAACTCTAGCAGAACGACAAGACGATGATACCACGTCCGTGCCTCCACACCAACCACCTGAGCCACACTCCCTGGAACAGCTATAAGAGCAAGGAGTCGCACCTGTATCCCATGCCGACCGCAGGCTCACTGCCTCCGTATCTCTATAGCATCCTCCTGACCTTGAAGCACTTCCTCCCTTTAGCCCAAGTCTGGGTGGAGCATCGACCTCGTCTACTCAAAGCTGAAGCATCTGATCGCACTGAAGTAGTTCTAATAGAGCGGCCTGACGATGTTTGAGATAGCTCCTGGTCTGCCATATCTTTGAATCTCGCCATCTGATTTGGAGACATGCATGTGAAGATATCTTGCAACTCCTCGTCGCTCATCCCTCGACTCATCCTGAAAAGGTCACCTGCACAAACAAAAAATGATGTTAGCATAATCAATTTAAATCATACTACCCTTATACGTGATTAGTCAACAAATTGAGTAAGTGGATGCTCCAAGTATGAAGTATCCTATGGTCCCATGTCAATCTCCTGACACAACTTCACATACACTAGAAGGTCGATAGACATGTCACCACAAAAGGATGAGTCCACCTTGTTCTCAAATAATTCCTGGACTCCTGTATTTCCATCATTGTTAGCCGATGCTGGTTCCTCTACATGCTCCAAGCTTTCGGTGGCCTCCACCCCTTGCAATATTGACCCCTCTATTTGCATATTGTCCTCATCTATGCTCGGAACATCGCTTTGATCATATACTCTCACACTTTGGGGAGCTGAAGGTATAACATACCACCATCGAGGTTTTCGGGGGTTTGGATAGAAGATTACCTGTTCACAAACATGTACAAGAGAGATTAAACTATTGTGACATGTACCAAGTCATAATACAATTAACAAACAAATGAGTTCATGCACATTTTCACAATGGGCCGGCAACACAAAGGTATCGCGCAAATCTGTCCATTTTTTTTCAGAATCTATTTCGAGAAATCCAGATGGACCTCGTCCAACTGTTTCTCCAGCTCCTTCAAGTATCACTTTGAACCACTGCACATCGAATAGTATCATGGAGAAGCTACGGTAATCCATCGTAACAATACTTTGCAGGTTCCCAAAATACTCAATCTCATCTATAACCGTGTTTAGATCCATTGCTCGTCGTCGGCTCTCCTGCTCGAACCTTGCCATGATACCATAGTCCATTGTGGAGTGCATTTTGTGAATATGCTCCATGTGAAAATGCCGTCCGCGCGACTACACTGCACTATGTATTTTGTACTGTGCATTGAAACACTCAAATCAGTTGTCACATATAAAATATAGATATGACAAATCCCAAACACGTCATCACCTTTGGACTACATTCGTAGCGAGAATTTCCACTCCTCCATTGAGACCTCCGTCCCTTCACGAGACACTGTCATCAAAGCTCCATGCAACCATCGCGTTGACATGAACCGCGGCATCTTGTCCATGCCCTCGGGATATCAAATTGGTCAATGGCATGTACTAGGTTGAAATTCAGATCGCACTTCCTCTCGATCTTGCCCAGCGATTTGGTACCTGGCAAGCCATATCTCCATAGAGGCATGGTGCAACATACAAAAGCAATTCACCTTCTCCTCCATTGCAGCATCCATTCTTTTTTCTATCCCATTTTCAACCACCACATCTTCGGTTAGTCTATCATCATTCTTCATCGACCATAGCATTTTATTGTCTGGATCCACTCTTGATAGCCATTATGAAATATGCACTAGCGCCTTAGACACCAACCAACCTTCATCCATGCTACCTTCTGGCTGAGGTCGTTGTCGCACAAAGCCTTTCATGGTTTTCATGAAGCACTCCAAGAAGAACATCCATCATGTATGGACAAGTCCAACAATCTCCACTTCATCTACAAGATGCACAAGAAGGTGGATTTGTATCATGAGCATGCTGATAGGCAGGTATTTCTCAAAGAGATAGACAATCTCCACTACTCCCTGCCTCACAGATTCAATAGAGGACGCCTTAATCTTCTTCTGTGAGATCCATTGCACCAAAGTCGACAATCTGTAAATAGCCCTGCGTATTTCTGGAGCAAGGCATCCTACGATCGCGATCGATAGTACAAACTGCCACAAATAAGAAAGCAATATGAACAATGGCTACACTCCAAATAAAAAAATACGCACGCCAATTATAATCCATTCGTAGTACAAACGTGACATATCTTATGCCAGTCATGGAATTTTAGCCCTGATAATTGGTTGCCTTTAGAAAATGCAGACCTGAGAGAACGCATCATACCCATCGGAGTGCGGATAGACTTGATTACTTGCTTCACAATGCGCTCTTCTTTAGTGGACAAAACCCAAGGAGTGCAAGGTAGTTTCACGCTACCATCAGCACTTGACTGCGGCCAAAGCGCCTCCATCTTGCCTACCTCCTTCAAATCCATTCATGCCCCTATAGTGTCTCTCTTTCTTGTGATGTGGTCCCATAGCAAGCTGCCCACATTTTTGAAAATAAGCATGGGATCCAAAAAGTGGTTGATCTGTAAGTGGGTCCAATATGGCAACTCATAGAAAACTGAGAACCGTTGCATTCCATTTGGATGTGACTCTGCGTGGATCATTTTCAACTTGTACCAGTTGCAACATTGATACCTGTTGGAGGTCATCCAAGAAAACCTTCCTTGAGTTCATGACCCTCTGGCAAGAAAGCGGCGTGTCCTTGATATACCATCTTCTTCATGGTTCGTGACCTTCGGGAGTCTAATTGTGGCCTGCACAATGGTCATGCATAATAACCTGAGGTAACCAAACTTGTTCCAACACCTCTATCTAGTGAATATAAACTTGAACGAGATAAAATATAGATACTACCAATGAGAACGAAAGCCTATTTACTTGAGCTTTCTCTGAATCCCGGAAAGTCATGCATCATCCACATGAGAATGGCTCGAATATTGGCATACCGTTGACCATCGCGCTTGCTCATATCTTGCACGGTGATCCCCTCCTCCTATAAAATCTTAAGCTCATCGACTAATAGACGAAGATATACGTCCATATTTTTGACTTTGTAGTGGCTGGGGATGAGTAAGCTAGGGATGAGATGTCCTTTCTTCGTAGAAAGCCATGGAGGGATATTGTAGTTGACAAGGACTATAGGCCACACATTGTAAGAAGTTGAGCGTAGACCGAATGGGTTCACGCCATCCATTGCAATGTCAAGTTTGTGGGAGAGAAGGAAGGAGTCTCACTTGAAGCTTTCTTGCTTGCACAATGGGGGAATACACACAAGGGTGGAGGCTGAAAACAGTTTTCCTCTTCTTAGTTGTGTAAGCCAAAAGAACTCAAATACAAAGAAATAGAAGAACCCTATATATGGGTCTCAAACCAAAGACAACTAACTAAGGTGGCATACTAACTGAGACACGAACTAGAGTAGATAAGGATAGCTGTCGTCTAGCTATTATTCATGGGTGGTGTACCAACCGCATCTGCAACTGACAAGTCGGTGACATAAATACACAACGGTCACCCTGGCGTATCACGAGTGGATCTCGATATCTCAACACTCCCCCTCGAGCTCAATCCCAATTCCTGCATACAAAGCTGGTCTTTGAACTTGCGCAGCTTCTCTGCGCCCAATGCCTTCGTGAATATGTCAGCTACCTGATCCTCTGTGCTGACATAAACTAGATCAATAAGACCTAGTAAAACCCTCTCTCGCACATAGTGATAATGCACCTCAATGTGCTTTGTTCTAGCATGGTAGACTGGGTTATTTGCCAAGTGTATACTACTCATGTTGTCACAATAAATGACAACTGGCCCATCTGTAGACTGATGCATATCATAAAGTAGCTTATGCAACCAAGCTACCTCACATGTAGCCATTACTGCACCCTTGTACTCAGCCTCTGTGCTGGACAAGGCAACTGTAGGCTGTTTCTTGCTGCTCCAAGTAACTACAGCACTCCCAAAAGAGAACACATATCCACTGGTAGATCTTCTATCTGAAATACTACCAGCCCAATCAACATTAGTGTATCCATGCAACTGTATCTGAACCCCAGTCTCATAAAATAGTCCATACTGCAATGTGGACTTCACATACCTGAGTATGCATCTAGTCGCATCCAAATGTGGTTTCCTTGGAGCCTACATAAACTGACTTACCAATCCAACAGCATAGCTCAAATCTGGCCTGGTAATAGTCATATAAATCAAACTTCCTACTATGCGTCTGTACATAGTAGGGTCTTCTAGAAGCCCACCTGCATCTATGCTCAGCTTCACATTCTGCTCCAAAGAAACTGAAATAGGCTTACAACCTGTCATCCCATATTTGGACAGCATGTCCAATCCATATTGCCTCTACAAGAGCTGTATCCCACTTGGTGATCTAATCACCTCAATGCCCAAGAAATAACGCAGCTCTCCCAAATCCTTCATCTCAAACTTCTGCTTCAATAGCATTTTCACATGAAGGATATCTTCATCACTGTCACATGTCGTAATCAAATCATCAACATAAATGACAAGTAGCATAATACCTTTCTCTGTTTTTCTCACATAAAGTGAGAAATATGCCTTGGAAATCTGAAAGCCAATAGTGACAAGATAATGTGCTCTTGTCAGACCATGCTCTAGGTGCTTGCTTCAAGCCATACAAGGCTTTCTTCAACCTGCAAACAAACTCAGGATGAATATCATGCACATAACCTGATGGCTGTTCCATATAGACCTCTTCTTGCAAATCACCATGCAAGAAGGCATTTTTTACATCCATCTGATGTAAAGACCATCCCTTTGATGCAGCCATAGCAATGACTGCTCTTACGATTGCCATCCTTGCAACCGGACTGAATGTTTCTTCATAGTCAATGCCATATGTTTGTGCATACCCCTTGACTACTAATCTTGCCTTGTATCTATTCACAGAACCATTTGCATTGTGCTTCACCTTATAAACCCACTTACAGCCAATTGCATTTTTACCTTTAGGCAAAGGTACCAATTCCCATGTAGCATTTGCTTCCAACGCATCCATTTCTTCATCCATGGCTTTCTCCCATTTTTCTTTTCCCATGGCTTGCTCAAAAGAAGTGGGTTTTGGTTCCTGTATCACTTTGACCATATATGCATAGTGAATGGCTGTAAATCCATCATATTTCAGCCTATCCACAGGATACCTAGCTCTCATAGACCTGCACAAAGTAGGTTCACTCCCAGGTGCTCTCAAAACATCCCTGGTCTTCCTTACTCCAGGTGTAACAATAGAAGGAATATCCAACTCATCATCAATGCTCTGTTCTGAGCCACTGGATTCACCATCCACATAAGAGTGACCTGCATTCACATCAAACATGGGCTGATCAACCTTCTCTTTTCCTTTTCGTGATACCTGCATACCACTATCTGCATTGCTTTGAGAAGATTCTCCTGATCTCAATCTGCCTGTCCATGGCGAAGAATGTGAACCACTGCTAGAGGACGCTCCAGGTCCACTAATATTTTGTGACTGCTGCTGTGAATTTTGTACAACATTACCATTTTGTGCATCTACATCATCAATCACATTTACTGGTTTATACCAGCTACTCATCTCATCAAAAACAACATCTCTGCTCACTGTAAACTTACGAGTAGAAGGGTTATAACATCTATACCCTTTTTGATGTAGAGAGTAACCAATAAAGATGCACTTCTCAGCTTTTGGATCCAACTTGGATCCCAACTCATCTGGCACATGTACATAGGCAATGCAACCAAAAATTTTCAAATGAGAAATATCTCGTTTCCTACCAGTATACCTCTCCTCTGGAGTCATTCCATGTATTGCTGCAGTGGGAGTCCTGTTCGTTATGTAGACTGCTGTAGCAACTGCTTCAGCCCAATAAAAATCTGGCAAGTCTTTTTCATTGAGCATGGCACGAGATACCTCTCCAATATGCCTGTTTTGCCTTTCTGCAATTCCATTTTGTTGTGGGGTATGACTGCATGAATATTGCTACTTTATGCCATGCTCTTGCAGGAACCTTGCAAACTCATTTGAGAGGTACTCTAACCTCCATCTGACCTTAGGCATTTTATCTACAGGCCTGTTTCTTTTTCAACCATAGCTTTAAGAGTTTTGAAATGCCCAAAAACTTCACTTTTCTTTTTCATAAAATATACCCAAACTTTTCTGCTATAGTCATCAATAAAAGTGACAAAATAATGACAGCCTCCAAGAGATGCAGCTTTAGTAGTCCACACATCAGAGTGGATTAATTCCAATGGCTTCTCACTCTCTTGAACATGTCTAGGAAATGGTTTCCTTGCCTATTTTCCAAACTGGCAGGCTTCACATACCTTATGCATTTCTGCAACCTTGAATTTGGGCAATCCTGCAACAATATTTTGGGCCTGCATTCATTTAAGTTGCTGTACATTAACATGACCAATGCGTTTATGCCAGATATCAATATCTGCAACTACACCGGTCCCATGTGCAAACATTGCTGCACTCAATTCAAACATGTCTGCATCCAATGTAAACATTCTGCCCTTCTTCTTTCCTTTTGCTATCAAGCGACCTTTATTTTTCATATCCTCAACAAAGCATCCATGAGGATTAAATCTGACCTGCAAGCCCTGCTCAAGCATTTGACCAACAGAAACCAGATTCTTGGTGATATTCGGAACATGAAATACATCGGATAGGTATTTCTTTTTCCCATCCTACATAGACAAAGGAAATTTTCCAATCTGCACAATAGGATGTGCAGTATCATCACCAGTCTCCACAAATCCTGGTTTTTTCATTTTTCTTGCATCCTCCATCCATTCTGCATAACCTGTCATGTGGTTTGATGCACCTGAGTCAACACACCATACATCATTGATTTCTTCTGCACCTGTCACAGAATTGTTCATGTGCTGCACCATAAACAAGTGCTCATTTTTGTCATCACCCTGTCTACTAGAAGATGCATAATTCCCTTGTTGCAGTTTTCCATTAATGATGTCATTCTGCTATTTATAGCAGTCTTTAGCCATATGACCCATTTTACCACAGTAGTAGCATTCAACATTACTGTTTGCATTTTGGCCTCTTTGCCATCCACCACGACCTCTTTGGCTCCCCCTGTCTCTAGAGGTACCACGCCCTCCTCCATAGGACTGGTTTTCTTGAGTTTGCTACATATTCTGATTTCTACCACGGCCTCCATATCGGCCTCCTCTACCTCTGCCTCTACCTCTTCTAGCATTTGAGTAGAAGACAGCTTCTTTTGAAGTTCCTCCTGAAGAAGATGCACCACAATTTCTCTGCTCCTCAGAAATTAGAAGAGCAATCAACTCCTCAAAATCAGGAAATCTTTCACGGACGGAAATCGATGCTCGGAACTGTGCATAATCCTTTCCTAGATCATTCAAGGTCACAGAAACTAAATCATCATCTTCCTTTGGCGACCCAATGGAAGCAAGTGCATCTGCAATCTTCTTCACCTTCATGTGGTAGTCATTGATGCTCATATTTTCTCTTTGCACATTGTGCAACTCTTGCTTGAGCTGCATTTTCCTGGCTTGTGTATTTGTGCTATACATTTTTGACAAAGTATCCCATGCCTCCTTTGGCGTACTTGCATCCTGAATATGCACAATCATAGAGTCTGAAATACTGATAGACAGCCAGTACATAACTTTCCTAGCTCTCTCATGCCATGCTTTGAATGCTTGCATTTGCTGTTGATTGGGAACATCAGGAAGAACTGGTTCTTCTTCATTTCCTGCAACAAATTCCCAATATCCTTTTTCCATAAGGAAATTCGTCATTCTAAACTTCCATGCTTAGAAGTTGTTCTTGTCAAGCTTTTCAATGACAATCTGTGAAAGAGAATCAGACGCCATTACAGAACACTGCAAAAAATTCTATCACTGCAAAAAACACAGCTTCACCCTCACAAGGGAAAATCTGCAAAACTGGCGAAAGTGGTATTTGACCACACAGTCACTTCCTAGTGACGATTTTGCATATACTGCCCTCTTGCATCACCGTGAAGGGCGTCTCAACCTGAGACAATGCACTCCTGCACTTTCCGGCTGCGCTACCTTTAGAGATTTGCTCCCAAAACAGAAAATGAAAGCAACACTACTCCTCTTACCAGAACACCGCAAGCTTGGCTTGCTTTCTTGAGCTCCTTACCACGAACAAGGCTCTGATACCATGTCAATATTGTGGGAGAGAAGGAAGGAGTCTCACTTGAAGCTTTCTTGCTTGCACAATGGGGGAATACACACAAGGGTGGAGGCTGAAAACAGTTTTCCTCTTCTTAGTTGTGTAAGCCAAAAGAACTCAAATACAAAGAAATAGAAGAACCCTATATATGGGTCTCAAACCAAAGACAACTAACTAAGGTGGCATACTAACTGAGCCATGAACTAGAGAAGATAAGGATAGCTGTCGTCTAGCTATTATTTATGGGCGGTGTATCAACCACGTCTGCAACTGACAAGTCGGTGACATAAATACACAACGGTCACCCTGGCGTATCACGAGTGGAGCTCGATATCTCAACATGCAAGACCGAGCTGAAGATTCCTTGGCTCTCGGGCAAATCCTGGAAAGGTAGAGTGAATGTGGCTCCATGCACGTGAATCCTCTGCTGATATTCATTGAACTCCATGTGTGGACCTATTTTGCGCATGCCACATTGTCAAGCTTGGCATGCTGGACGTACGAAACATGTGGTTTATGCGGGGGATAAGCGAAAAGTGTCTAAGAACTTTTTGAGGGATGGTTTGCCCTTGCAAGTCCTGTCGATACTTGTGAGCACCACACTTTGGACATGTCTCCATAGTCTCATATTCTCCTCGAAACAGTATGAAATCATTGAAACATGCATGGATGCTATTGTAGTCCATGCAAAGCTTTCATAAAACATGTCGTGCATCATCACAAGACTCACGCATGGTATTTGCAGGTGGTAATATATGATATTTCAGTAACCTGAAAAAAATCATAAAATACCTTGAAAAAGCACAAATGTTTTTAATGACAGTGCCAAAAAGAAATCAACAAAGCGTACGTACAAGGTACCTGAACAACTCGGTCACACTCGCATCACTCCACACGTATTTTGCTTGCACACTTAGGAGTGCAAGAAGTGTCTTCATGCGAGATACTCGGCACCCATCATATAATGGCATGGATTCTTCCTCTCTTCTAAGTAGATCAGAAGTCTCGACATCCATGGGAATCAATGCATCGATCATTGCCTCCATCTCAGGCTCTAAGATTGTAGGTAGGTCTGGAAGGCTTTTTGTCTCCTTTGGTATTGGCGGTATAGATTGGGTAGTACCTTCCAAGTGGTGGATTGGCTCAGGCATTCCATCTATCGCACGCCCACAAACTCTTTTAATTGGCCGCAAAGGGTGCACTCCTCCTTGGGACGAGACGTCACCTCCCTAGATAGAAAATTTTCTAGCCACACCCAATCTTCTTGTATATGGTATTCAATAAGCTTGCGAGTACAATGCATGATTGATATTGAATTTTCTTACCATTTGTTGAAAATCCAAGATCGCATGATCAATGATCTAAGATTAAAACTTGCCGAAGCGTCGTACGTGTTCTATATACAATCGATGTTTTCATCTAATTGCCATCTTGCATTGAGAGCTAGGACATGGGGCATACTGATTAAGATACGCCTCGCAATCTTGAACAACAAGACCTTCATCGTTTTCCATTTTGTCTATGTTACGACAAACAATTTGTTTTTGTTATCATTCTTTTTTCTTTCTTAAATTTTTTAAGAAGGGATTTCTTCTCTGGATGCATATTTGAACATGCACTCATGACTTGCACTGAGAGAAAGATGGTTTTCACTCTATCTTGGAGCTTTCTTTGGGAATATAGCTTGTCCATGTGCTTAAGCCTAGTATATAGCAATGAGAACAAATAGTTTAAAGAACACCAATTAAGTTTTACTCTCTCACATCAAGTTCCTAAGGGCAAGATAGTTCCAACCAGTGCAAGGATATAGAAGTATAGTGGCGGCCATTTCCGATGCAAATTAGCAGTGTCGCTATTAGTGATTGTACTTAGGTGAAAAAAAGCAGGTCAAAACCTGAGTGCAGCATTTTGCACGAAAGAGCAAAAGAGGAGCAAAAGGGAGAGCGAACTGCATCTTGCATTTGAGAGGGAGAGGGAGAGAAAGAGAGAAAGAGGGAGAAAGAGAGCTTCTCACTGCCGCCACTACCATTTGCGAAGAAGAGGAGGAAGTGCATGAAGGGCAAAGAGGAGCCACCGAATCCATCCTCAGCCCTTAGTGGTGAGTGCATTGTTCCCTCTTGGTTTGTTTTTGTTTTTTCTCATTTTCTTTTGCTTGTTTTTGTTAAAAATGATGTGTACTGAGAGAGAGAGAGGAAGAGAGAAAAAGAAAGAAGAAATGAGAGAGAGAGAGAAAAAACATGAAACATAATAAAGAAAGAGAGAGAGAGGGAGAGAGAGAGGACAATGAATGGATGAAAAACAGAGAAAGGGTAAGATCTTGTTCTTTAATTTCTTCTTTTCTTGTTTGCAGTAGTAGTAATAGTAGTTGTTGTAGTAGTAGTTCTTTAATTTCTTCTTTTCTTATTTGTAGTGATAGTGGTAGTGGTAGTGGTAGTGGTAGTGGTAGTGGTAGTGGTAGTGGTAGTGGTAGTTCTTTAATTTCTTCTTTTCTTGTTTGTAGTAGTAGTAGTAGTAGTAGTAGTAGTAGTAGTAGTAGTAGTAGTAGTAGTAGTAGTAGTAGTAGTAGTAGTAGTAGTAGTAGTAGTAGTAGTAGTAGTAGTAGTAGTAGTAGTAGTAGTAGTAGTAGTAGTAGTAGTAGTAGTAGTAGTAGTAGTAGTAGTAGTAGTAGTAGTAGTAGTAGTAGTAGTAGTAGTAGTAGTAGTAGTAGTAGTAGTAGTAGTAGTAGTAGTAGTAGTAGTAGTAGTAGTCGTAGTAGTGGTGGTAGTGGTAGTAGTGGTAGTAGTAGTAGTAGCAGAGAGAGAGAGAGAGAGAGAGAGAGAGAGAGAGAGAGAGAGAGAGAGAGAATGTTTTGTTAAAGGCAATGAGAGAGGGAGAGAAAGAGAGAAAAAGAAAGAAGGAATGAGAGAGAGAGGGAATAAAAATGAAATATAATAAAAAAAGATAGAAAGAGAGAGGGAGGGAGGGAGAGAGGAGAATGAATGGATAAAGTAAGATCTTGTTCTTTAATGTTTTCTTTTCTTGTTTTGTAGTAGTAGTAATAGTAGTAGTAGTAGTGGTGGTGGCGATAGTAGTGGTGGTGGTAATAGCAGTGGTGGTGGTGGTAGTAATACAAAGAGAGAGAGAGAGAGAGAGAGAGAGAGAGAGAGAGAGAGAGAGAGAGAGAGGTTTTGTTAAAGGTGCACCTTTGGTGTGTTCCAAAAGGCGAGTACTAGTAGTAGTAGCGGTAGTAGTAGAGAGAGAAAGAGAGAGAGAGAGAGAGGTTTTGTTTAGGGTGTATCTTGGATGTGTTCGACGCTTCAGGAAGGCGAGTACTAGTAATAGTAGTGGTAGTAGTAGTAGAGAGAGAGAGAGAGAGAGAGAGAGAGAGAGAGAGAGAGAGAGAGAGAGAGAGAGAGAGAGAGAGAGAGAGAGAGAGAGAGAGAGAGAGAGAGAGAGAGAGAGAGAGAGAGAGAGGTTTTGTTAAAGGTGCACACAAAGGAAAAAAGGTGGCAAGGTCCAGTGCAATACCACGAGACGGAAAACATTCTGATATAGGGTAGCTACTCCCTCATTCCCATGCATAGCATATTAGACTTTACATACTGTATACATACATTAATTTTGTTGAGTTACAAGAGAAGAAATCCCTTCTCAAACAATTTAAGAAAGAAAAAAAGAGTGATAAAAAAAACAAATTGTTTGTCGTAATGTACACCAAATGGAAAACGATGAAGGCTGTGATGTTCAAGATTGCGAGGCGTATCTTAATCAATATGTCCCATGTCCTTGCTCTCAATGTAAGCTGGTAATTAGATGAAAATGTCGATTATCTATAGAACACGTACAACACTTCGGCAAGTTTCAATCAGAGATAATTGATTAGGGAATCTCAGATTTTGAGCAAATGGTTAAAAAAAAGTATATCAATCATACATTGTATTCGCACACTAATTGAATATCACATAGAAAAACATTGGATGTGGCCAAAAAATTTATTACAGGGAGGTGATGTCTCATCCCAAGGAGGACTGCACCCTTTGCGATTAGTTAGAAGAGTTCGTGGGCATGCGATGGATGGAGTGCCTGAGCCAATCCACCACTTGGAAGGTACTACCTAATCCATACCGTCAATACCAGAGGAGACAAGCAGCCTTCCAGACTTTCCTACAATCTTGGAGTCTGAGATAGAGGCAATGATCGATGCATTGATGCTCATGGATGTTGAGACATTTGATCTGCTTAGAGAGGAAGCATCCATATCATTATATGATGGGTGCTGAGTATCTCACCTGGAGACGCTGCTTGCACTCCTAAGTGTGCAAGCAAAATACGGGTGGAGCAATGCGAGTGTGACCGAGTTGTTCAGGTACCTTGTATGTATGCTTCGTTGATTTCTTTTCGACACTATCATAAAAAAAATTGTGCTTTTTCAAGGCGTTTTATGATTTTTTTATAGGTTTCTAAAGTATCATACATTACCACTTGCAAATACCATGCTTGAGTCTCGTGATGATGCGCGACATATTTTACGAAAGCTTGGTATGGACTACAACGGCATCCATGCATGTATCAACGATTGCATACTATTAATATGAGACTATAAAGGCATGTCCAAAGTGTGGTGCTTGCAGGTATCGACAGGACTTGCAAGGGCAAACCATCCATCAAAATGTTCTTGGACACTTTCCGTTTATCCCTTGCACAAATCAGATGTTTCGTACGTTCGCCGTGGTAAGCTTGACAACATGGCATGCGTAGAATAGATCCAAAGATGGAGTTCAATGAATATCAACGGATTCACGCGCATGGAGCCACATTGACTCTACCTTTCCAAGCTTTGTCTGAGAGCCAAGGAATCTTCGGCTCATTCTTGCTATGGATGGCATGAACCCATTCGGTCTGTGCTCAACTTCTTATAATTTGTGGCCTTTAGTCCTTGTCAACTACAACATCCCTCCATGTCTTTCTATGAAGAAAGGATACCCCATCCTTAGCTTGCTCATTCCCGGCCGCTACAAAGTCAAAAATATGGACATATATATTCGTCCATTAGTTGATGAGATTAAGATTTTGTGGGAGGATGTTAAAATACGCAGGATCTAGAGCATGGCTATGGCGGCTTGTAAGCATAGACTAAACTCATGATGACATTGACTGAAGACCACAACTGTTACATAAGTGAATTAGGTTCCAAGATGGAAGCTTGGACTCATAAACACAATCTTGTGTAGGACTAGACTGACACTAACTAATAAAGAAAACCACCATCATGTATTCATTCATCTATCAAAAGTGGTAGTCAAGTACAATGCTTTATAGTTGTTGGATGGGTACAGTTTTCCCTTTCTGTGTATATGGGATTCTTGCAGCCTGCATGTCTTCATCCCAAACTGCCTCATACAAAGAGGCTACATTATGTGTGATTGCTAATATCTCAATATCCCTCTTCAATTACAACTAGAAAAAGTACAAAGTCTGTAGAGACTGTAAGAGGGGCCTCACAGAGGCTGTAGTACAAGGCTACATGAGGGCTTTACAGGCTTATTGCAAAGACATTTGGGCTAGACATTATAAGGCTAAAAAAGTTAGTAAAAAATAGGATTAAGGACCGTGAGGCCCTTGCGGTTTTTAGCATTTCTTTTGACATACATCTTCGATTCATTGCAGTTCTTCTTGTCTAGCTTCCTGTACTTGTACTTCACTTTGTTTGCCACTTCAAAGTCTTCATGATTTTTCTACTTCTTCTTTTTATTCTTGTTCTTTTACTCCTCTTGATTTGCTTCTTCATTAACTTTGCTTGCAATAGTTGCATAAGTCTTTATGTCCATGTCCCCCTCAAGCAAAGGTATCATTGTCTTTGAGGCAGCAAAAATGTTTTCAAAATCTTCACATAAACTAATCGATTGCTCTTTAAAACAAGTAAATCCATCCATCCCTGCAAGCAGAATAAACAAGTATTCCATGTAGTTGAATTGAGCAATAAGAGTAATGTTACTCTTCATGAGAAGCATCTTCATAAAAGACTTGATTTTGGTCATTCCCATGATGGAAATTAGCTTCAGATGACTTAAAATAACTAGCAATGAGTTGATCTTTGTATGTGTCGAAAGATATAAGTAATGGCAGTGAAGTATCAAAAGATACTAGTTTGAAATTTGATGTTTGTTGCTTGAGTTTGACTTGATGATCTTCAAAAACTCTTCATAACTTCCCCTCCTTGCTGATTTGATGGTTGAATACTTGCTGAAAACTTCAGATTAGAGTGGCCTTGGCTTGGTTTAAGTGGCAAGAGAGAGAAAATGAAGGAAAAATGAGCTCAAAGGTAAGTGGCTATGGTTGTCCTATCAAAATAGGGACCAACGACTGGTAAATGAGCTCCCATGAGCTCCATAGATCGAATATGCTCAAACCTTTTAATATGGAGAACCCTCACTAATAGGTCTAACTTCCCCCTAAGAGGATTTGTACTCATTGTGCTTGAGCTGAGAGATCTAAGCCTTCAAAGTGGTTGCTATCAAAACTATGCCGAGATTTGGAAAAATACAAATTCCAAGCATGATATATATCAATCTACTTGAGTTTTGTGCAAAGAAGTTGTTCTTTGACTTTATGAACAACTCTCAAGAAGAAATCTTGAAGAGATATGGCCTGGTTGATGAGATATGGCTACTCCAATAGAGGTAGGTAGGTGCTGTCCACATACACAGTTATGGCAGCGACTCTGAAAAGAGGCAATACTGAAGCTATAGTTGCCCAATCTCAATGATTGAGGTTCCAAGAAGGAGCTCTAGAAGTAGAGAAACACTTCTCTAGAAGGAATTTCATAGAGATTTGGCCTATGGAGAGAGATATAAAAGCTTCAAGTAGACACAGTGTTGCTGGCTATTGCTGCCATGGAAGCTTCATTGAAGGTAGGAATGCAAATGAAGTTGGAGATAGGGTCTAGTACTCAAAGTGAGAAGATCAGAGATGGAAAACTGAGAGGAGTGAAAGGAGAGTTGGGCCATGCTCAGTTGAGCTCTGATACCATGTAAAATACGCAGGATCTAAAGCATGGCTATGGCGGCTTGTAAGCATAGACTAAACTCATGATAACATTGACTGAAGACCACAACTATTACACAAGTGAATTAGGTTCAAAGATAGAAGCTTGGACTCATAAACACAAACTTGTGTAGGACTGACAAGTATAAAAGTGACACTAACTAATAAAGAAAAGCATCACAATGTATTCATTCATCTATCAAAAGTGGTAGTCAAGTACAATGCTTTATTGTTATTAGATAGGTATAGCTTTTCCTTTCTATGCATATGGGATTCTTGTAGCCTGCATGTCTTTATCCCAAATTGCCTCATACAAAGAGGCTACATTAGGTGTGATTGCTAATATCTCAACAGAGGAGGGGGTCACCGTGGAAGATATGAGTAAGCGCGATGGTCAACGGTCCACCAATATTCGAGCCATTCTCATGTGGACCATGCATGACTTTTTGAGATTCAAGAAGTGCTCAGGTAAGTAGGCTTCCATTCTCGTTGGTAATATCTATTATAGCTCGTTCAAGTTTGTTTCACTGGATAGAGGTGTTGGGACAGGTTTGGTTACCTTAGGTTATCATGCATGTCCATTATGTGGCCACAGTTAGACTCCCGAAGGTCATTAACCATGAAGAAGATGGTATATCAAGGACACATTGCTTTCTTGCCGCAGGGTCATGAACTAAGGGAAGGTTTTCTTGGATGACCTCTAGCATGCTGGTACACAGTGAAAATGGTCCACACAGAGTCATATCCAAATGGAATGCGACGGTTCTCACTTTTTTACGAGTTGCCATATTGGACCCACTTATAGATCAACCACTTATTGGATCCCATGCATATTTTCAAGAATGTGGGCAGCCTACTATGGGACCACATCATAGGAAAGAGAGACACTGTAGGGGCACGAATGGATTTGAAGGAGGTAGGCAAGATGGAGGCACTTTGGCCGCAGTTAAGTGCTGATGGTCGCTTGCAGCTATCTCGTGCTCCTTAGGTTTTGTCTACTAAAGAAGAGCACATTGTGAAGAAAATTATCAAGTATATCCGCACTCCGATGCGTATGATGCATTCTCTCAGGTCCACGTTTTCTAAAGAAGACTAGTTATCAGGGCTAAAATCCCATGATTGGCATAAGATATGTCAGGTTTTTACTATGAATGGATTGTAAGTGGCTTGCAAATTTTTCTATTTGGAGTGTAATTGTTCATAACGTTTCTTCATTTGTGGTAGTTTTTACTACCAATCGTGATCGCAGGATACCTTACTCACAAAATACGCGGGGCGATTTACAGGTTGTCAACTTTAGTGCAATGGATCTCACAGAAGGAGATCAAGACATCCTCTATTGAATCCGCAAGGCGGGGAGCAGTTAAGACAGTCTATCTCTTTGAGAAATACCTACCCACCAGCATGCTCACGATACAAATTCACCTTCTTGTGCATCTTGTAGATGAAGTAGAGATTGCTAGACCTGTCCATATGCAATGGATGTACTTCTTGGAGCGCTTCATGAAAACCTTGAAAGGATTTGTGCGACAACGAGCTTAGGACGAAAGGTAGCATGCCTGAAGGTTGGTTGGTGTTTGAGGCATTAGTGCATATTTCATAGTGGCTATCAACGGTGGATTCAGAAAACAATATGCTCTGAAGGATGATGATAGACTGACGAGAGATGTGGTGGTTGGAAATGGGGTAGAAAAAAGAATGGATGCTACAATGGAGGAGAAAGTGAATCGCTTTTGTATGTTGCACCATGCCTCCATGGAGACGTGGCTTGCTAGGTATGAGCAAGCTAGGAAAGATCAGGAAAAAGTGAGATCTAAATTTCGACATAGTATGCACGATCGACGGATTGGATATCTCGAGGGCATGGAGAAGATGCTCTAGTCTATGTCAACGTGATGATTGCATGGAGCTTTGACAGTAGAGTCTCGCAAAGGAGAGGAGGTCTCAACTGAGGAGTGGGAATTCTCGAGGGGATGTAGTCCAAAGGTGACGACGTGTTTAGGGTTTGTCCTATCTACATTTTATATGCGACAACTAATTGATTGTTTCAATGTACAGTACAAAATATATAGTGTGGCGTAGTCGCGCATACAATATTTTTGCGTGGAGTGTATCGAAAAAATGTGCTTCACAATAGATTATGATATCATGGCACAGTTCGAGCAAGAGAGTTGATGATGAGCAACGGATCCAAACACTGTTATAGATGAGATGGAGTATTTTGGAAACTTGCAAAGTATTATCATGGTGGATTACTATAGCTTCTCCATGATCCTATTCGATGTGTAGTGGTTCAAAGTGGTACTTGAAGGAGTTCGAGCAATAGTTTGATGAGGCCGATTTGGATTTCTCAAAATAGATTCTGAAAAATGATGGACGGATTTGTGCGACACGTTTGTATTGCTGGTCCATTGTGAACATGTGCAGGAACTCATGTTTTTTTAAATTTTATTATGACATGGTACATGTCACAAAAGTTAAATCTCTCTTGTACGTGATTTTAAACAGTTAATTTTCTATCCAAACCCCCGACAACTTTGACGGTGGTATGTTATAACTTTAGCTCTCCGAAGTGCAAGAGTATATAATCAAAGCAATGTTCCCAGTGTAGATAAGGACAGTGTGCAAATAGAGGGGTTGATATTGCAGGGGGTGGAGGCCGCCGAATGCTTGGAGCATGTGAGGAGTCACAATCGGGTAACAATGATGGAAATACAGGAGTCCAAGAATTCTTTGAGAATGAGGTGGACTCATAATTTTGTGGTGATCTTTCTATCGACCTTCGAGTGTATGCAGAGTTGTGTCAAGAGATTGATAGGGATCATAGGGTACTTCATAATTGGAGCATCCACCTACTCAATTCATTGACGAATCGCTTATAAGGAAACATAAGATATGCATTTTAAGTAATATCATTTTTAAAAGACTTATATTACCGAGCTTTGCTTGATTTATATTAATTATGCTAACATCAAATTTTGTATGTGCAGGTGACCTTTGTGGATATTTAGATCATCACGATGAGTCAAGGGATGAGCGACGAGGAGCTATAGGAGATCTTCACACGTATGTCTCTAGATCGGATGGCTCGATTCAAAGATATAACAGACTAGGAGCTATCCCAGACACCATCATGTCGTTCTATTAGATCTACTTCGGTGCGCTCTGATGCTTCAGTTTCAAGTAAACAAGGTCGATGCTCTAGACTTGGGCCGGATGGAGGGAGTGGTTGTGGGGGATGTTTTGAAGACATAGATGTAGTGAGCCCACGTTCAGCTTGGGATACAGGTGCTACTTCTCGCTCTTGTGCATGTTCGAAAAAGCGTAGCTTAGGTGGTTGTTGTGGAGATATCGATGCAGTGCGCCCATCTCATCGTTCTACTGGAGTTGCGTCACCTATGGGATTTGTCACACCTGTGGGGACATCTACTCCAACCACTACAGCTTTTGCTTAATCGTCCACTGCAGGTGGCACCCCTATGGGTGCTACTCCGAGAGATATTACCCTCGTAGGTACACCAGATGCCCAGAAGCATAGTTGCAAGTGGGAGAGGACACATCTTAGGCATACCCTAGAGGGGTATGGATATCTTATAGATTATAGGACAGGAGCCATCATCATGAATGATGAGGGGAGGAGAGTGATGGCTCGTATGAGAGAGTTGTGCCAACAAGTTTTTCTACACGTCTTGGATAATTGGAAGAACATACTAGAGGGGAGCAAGGACTACATAGTAGCATCCTTGCATGATAAGTTTCCGGTACTCGCCGTAGTAGATAGGTTTTCCACAGGTTGGATGATCTAGTGCATGTGTGTGTACATGTCACACATACGATTAGATGCACTTAAGGCACTTAAGAGTGGGGCCTCAAAGCCAGAGTGGCTAGATGCGGATGATTGTCACCGACTCAAGGAGGAGGCTATAGATTCTCCAGGACATTAAAGACAACAACATGAGGTGGCAAGGGCACGAATGAAGGTAGGAGTGGTCCATCATGTTAGGAGTGGCGGCCACAAGACTTATCTGGAGGACCTTGTAAGTTTTTCCTGTGTTTTGCTTGCTTATTTTTTTGCAGTCATATTTCTAATAGTTGTATTTTGTTTTCTTTGCAGAGCTCCATTACAAACCGCGATCCCACTTGCCTAGGGACTCGGTATGCAGAGAGACACGGTCTCATTGCATTGATCGACCAATTGTATGGATGCGACGGCCTTGTAAGTCACTCATCTTTCTTGTCCGTAGTTACTAATTTTAATTAAAATGCATTATTGTATGGTGGACTGATGTGTAGTTTTTTCTTTTTTTCTAGAGTCCGTTCGATGCTCCTTTGCGACGGGACGAGCTTTCGGATGGTGAGGATCTATAGATCACCCTTGGATCCGTGCATCACACATGCTTTTTTTTTTGGTCATGTGATTTATGTAGGCATTTTCTATGCACTATATTATTATCATCCTTTGTATCTTGCCATGATTGTACGGTTGCCTTCATTATGCGATCTTGTATTTATTTTATGTATCAGTCTTATGGATTCAAGTACACTTTTTCTTCATTTAGATGAGCATTGCACACATTACTAAAACTCTTTTGTATGGCCCAAATGAATCACATAGTGCTATTTGTTGTAGGACAGCCCTGCCATAAATTTTTTTCCCCTGTTACCGTCACTATTAGTATCACAAATTTACTGCACGCGTCCCTATTAGCATCGCAATGTGCATCGCAAAGCGTTGCCATTTGCGTGGCTATCAGCTTCGCAAAAAAGGTCACTATTAGCGACACCATAGAACAGTTGCTATCAGCATCGCTATTTGCATGATAGCGATGCTAATTGCAATTGTTCTATGGCATTGCTAATACTAATGTTTTTTAAGACGACCAGGGCAAATTTGTTTATGGACATTTTCGTTGCGTTTAACATTGGTATAAGGCCTGTATCTTGTAGTGAACTCTTTCTTAGAGACCTCTTTGAGTGCAAAGCTTGGCAATGTGATCAAGTTTAGTACAAAGGGTAAGATAATTCCCACTCTAACTTGGAGTTCTCTTTTGGCATATAGCTTGGCCCTGTGCTCAAGCCCAGCACTTAGAGGAAGATAGTTTAGAGAACATCAATATAGTTCTACTCTCTTATCATGATCTCCTTGACAAAGAGATGTTGTATTTCCTTGGGTAATGAACTGATGGGGATGCCTACTTTTTTTTAAATTGTCAAGGTTTACTCACAGTGATGTAAGTTAACTCACAAGAAGGTGATTTTGTGAAACACAATATTACTTTACCAATTTATCTATGTGACTTCAACTACACTATTCCCTTGAAATGCTTTGCTTATTAATTTTCATGGCTAGCTTGTTTACTTTCCAATTATGACTTTATTATGGCCAAAAGGTGATTTAATTTACCTATTTATTCTTACACTCACTTGCATTTGTGAATGATTTAGTTTATATGTAGAGGCATGATAGATCTCAGTTGCCTAATTGAGGTTGAATATTAAGTAAACTATTAAATTTGAAAAGAGACTATTGGTATCTTTGTAGATAATGTTTTGAATTATAAAATATAGGGATTTTTAATTATATGGCCAAAATACTTGCAACATTAGAGAAGACCATGCCAAGGAATTGATTCTTTGAAGAAAGCCTCCATGTAATGATCACTATTGAAAAAAAATCAAATACAATACAAGAAACTTAAAAAAACGGAACCATGAAATCAAGGATTATTCTTTTTTCAACACTTACATGTACATTGGGTGTGCAATCTTTTTACATCTTCACAAACTCTTAGAAGGAAAAGTTATCAACATGAATGACTTAGACGGCAAACTCCTCTTCTAGATTGATAAACACATTGTATACCACATTGAATCCTAATACTCTCCACACATAGAGACCACTCTAGGTTGAACCTATCATTTAGCTTTTGGATCTCTTAGCTTATTAGTAAAAAAAAAGAAAATGAAATTTATTTGATAAGTATACATTACTAAGCCCTTATTAATACATAATAAAGAGCTCTCATCCAACTCCTTGAGTAGATGACCTATGAAAGAAGTAAAAGAAGCCTTTGTAAAAAACAAGATTATGTAAGGTTTAGCTATCATCAAGTCTACATGATTGCCCTTGAGATGTATTAAAAAAACTTTTACTCTCAATTTGGATACTATGAGTTTTCATATATGCTTTTTGGTTTCATAAGTGGACTTGCTATGTTAAGTCACATGATGAATCACACTGTTTTGAAATTTCAACGTTGTGTGATCTTATTTTTTTGATGGTATTTTTGTGTTTAGTAAGAATAAAAATGAACATAAAGATCATCTAGCTTAACTAGATCCACATTTCCTTATTAGAAATACAATAGTTAGGTTATGTTGTTTCTAATGAAGTTATTAAAGTAGTTCCAAAGATAGTTGAAAATATCTCATCTTGGCATAATTCTAATGATGTCCATGAGTTTTGATATTTCCTAGGTTTGGTAACTTTTTAGAGAATATATATGGAACTTTATTTGGTTGTCATATCTCTCACTATGCTTTAAAGGCTAAAGGGGAAAAAAATGTTAGTGGGGGAATAATTATAAATTTAAATATGACTTTTTCTTAGCTATAGCTCACATGTGGAGTAGCTATATTTCACCCATGAAAAACATTGAAACATTATTTAGTAGGCTATGAATGCATAAGAGTGATTAAGAAAGCTCAAAAGACGTTATGGGGCGTTGTGCACGCAATGACCAAAAAGATGAAGGGTCTCGTGAAGTAGACATGGCAAAGGTGCTTCAAACTTTGACACCACCTTTGAAGCAATGCATGAGAAATATGACAAAAAAGCCAAAGAAACACCGGAGTATTCACGCCTTGCGAGATCCTTTAGACCCAAATCACATGCTCATAAGAGAAACATAAGATAGACTATTAGTTGTTAGCCCTCTACTTCATCGAAGCATAATGTTGCTCAGGAGTGGTTCAAGCCAACCCCAAACTCTACTTAGTCCTCCACTTCATCCAAACCTCATGTTACTTAGGAGTGATTCAAACAAAGCTCTCAAATTAACCCTAAACACATCATTTCAATACATTATGCATATTGTGTGACATGAGATAGATCTTGGTGTCTTTCATTACTTTTTTTTCATAATAATAAAGCTTAAACCTAGCCATATGGCAAGAGAATACTCCATATCACCGGTAAAATGATTTTTATCATCATAAGGCATTCATAGAACCAAGCATAATTGATCAACATCCTTCTGCTCTCTACATCAAGAATCAAAACAAGGCCTTTTGAGCTAATCCCTTTTTGTTGTCATTTATAGCCTTCTTCCAAGAGGAGTGTCTAGAGTTTGGGTTAACTTGAGTCCGAAGGTCAAAACTCGCTTTCGAGAGGTCTAGTGTTTGCACTTGCTAAAGGCATCTATTCATGCTGAAAGCAATCCCTCCAAGCACCCTTTTGCTTTTGAAGAGTCACTTTCTTATGCTCACTTGCATAACAAGTTACCTTGTTTAGATTGACATTGCAACTATACTCTTGATGGACTTCTCCACCACTCTAGAAGCATGCTCACTTGGCTTAATGATCCTTACATGCATGGAAATCTAGTTAAGAGCTTCAAAGGTGCTGTCAATATTTACTCACTTGCTCCAAGGGCACCTTTTTGTCTTGCTTCTCATAAGGAACTTTAAACACATTTCCATACTGTAAAAAACGAGAGATTTTCTAGATACTTATCAAAGTATCTAGAAAAAGGCTCAACTGGTAAAAGTGGAACACTTTACAAGTTAGTGATCTAGTAAAATATTTCTATATAGAATTTTTTTAAAATTCCTAGTTGATGATCTAGTAAAATATTCCTAGATAAGAAAACTATTTGAAACCATAGATATAGTAAAATTCTCCTATACAAGAAAACTAGTTGGAACCATTAATACCAGCCACTACCACACTAATATATCATGTTAAGCAAACTAATCATGATTTGTTTACAATGTTGTATTGTTAGCTATAGAATTGTGATTGAATCCACTAAAAAAGTTGTCTTGAACACTACATTCTCTCTGCTTCACCATGTTCTACAGCACCTAAGGTAGGTCTAGAGTTGTTATCCTCTTCAGATTTTATCCACCATTAAAAAAATTAAGTCTTGTTGGCTCTTCCTAAGCCTCCCTTCCTTTTTTTTGAAATGCAAATCCTTGCTGCTTCACCAACAATGTTGTCCCTAGGTGCATTTCGTGCTTACGATCAGCAAGGATATCAAAAGGCTCAAATCTATGCGTTGCGAAAAAAGCTCAGAGCAAAAGATAAGACTTACCATTTTTTGCAAACTGCCCTCCCTTTGATCCTAAAAGCATGCATTCTCCCATAGCTCCAGAACATAGATCTACTCTACTGGTTGTATGCTTCAAACCCTGTAGTCCTATCCACAACAAAACAAATAATGAAATGATAATATTTAAATTATTTGCTCATGGAACCATTGTATCATTCTTACTAATGGGGATAAATGTAATGCCCATCCAAATCAATGCATACTCTTGTGGGAATATGCAATGTTATCTAGAATCTCAAACACTAAGATTTACCAAACACATATGCCATTGTTGAGTTTGCCCACAGGATAGGAATCCGATAGATTGAAGTATCATACCAAGTGAAATTGATTTAGCTTACCACTACATCCAAATAGGATATAAAAACCTTCAACTACATTCATCATTTTCAATGTTTTAGCAAGTTGTTTAGATAGGTGGATGAAACATATAGATCCATCAAGCTCAAATTTCAACCAATCTAACCTTTTATTGGGCTTGCTACAGCCAAAGTAGCAAGAGGTGCATCTAATGTAAGAGCTCTAAAGTAGCAAGAGTTGTACCTTCAATGGATCTCCTTCATAAGGATACATACCTTATGGTGGTAGTCCAAGGTTTGATATGCTTCCCCTCCTCCAAGCACCTTGTTGGCATTGCCAAGCACCAACACAAAAACTCCAAGCTTGCTCCAACATTCTCCAAGCCATCAGCCAACCTCAAAAGTTGATCCCCACGATCTCCAGCTATAATTTGAACACCTGGGCGGCCAGGTAATCCCTGCCAAAGGTAGCATGTAGTAGCCCACAATATGTGGTGCAAATTTTGCTATTTCCCCTAGCTTCTTCTTGTCTCCTGCTTTTGCTCCTGGCCTTCCCCCTAGAAAGGGCTGAACCCTTCAACAAGATTTGACCCCTTCCCCTCCGACATTGAAACCCTTATTGAATCTTTTGCTAAACACTATCTGTGGGTAGCCATTACTACTCAATCCAAGCTCTTGATCTAGCCCACAACCTCTAAAGCTCAACCATCAGGAGATCTCTCAACCCCTTTTGTACTTCCCTACCCGGATTGAAGACATGGAGCTCATCTTGCATGGGAGCCTTGTGGGTAGCCATGAAAGCTTCACTTGAAGCTTTCCCTCTCTGAAGCTCAAGCTCAGAAACAAGCACAGGAACCATCATCATCATCAGGAGAATTCCAAATGTTGAAGTCTTCTCCCATGGGAATGCCTCAACAAACTGGGCTTGATTGATCGAGCAAACGGGTATTATGATGAGCTATGATTCAACGGTCTCCGCAAGCATTGAAGTGATATGTCAATCTGATCTTAATCTCTCAAATTTAGCCACTTGTTGAGCTTCATCCCTTGTTGGAGAGATTCAAGATTGCATAGGCTTAGTAGCTCAATTGACTTTGTATGCATGCATCATATCTAATCCTGAAAATCATTGTATTAACTGACATTAACCCCCCATTTTTTCTTGTGCCCGGGATAAGCCTCAAAGTGAATAATAGCCATTGTAAATTGGGTAAGTAGTAGCCAATGAGTCAGCGGACTGCCAAGGTAACCCCTATCCCAACCCTTGTCTATTCCTTACATCTCATGAAAAGGCCCAATGTGCTCATGATGCTATTTATGTTGCCGATCAGGCCTCTCTAACTATGCTCCATCCATATAAGGCTTTTGCAATAAGAGCCAGATAGTGTTTTTGGTGACAGTCTTGTAGGAAGTCAATAATATCCCATTGCAGTAATTTCAATTTTGAATACGGGAGTGAACCCTATAGCTCACCTTGAAGAGGCATTTGTCCCCTCCGGTTTGAATCAAAAACCTTCCCAATAGGAAGTACGGTTTGAAAGTTACACGCATTTTTGTGCACTAGGGTCACAGTGGACAAGGTGCAGACTGCTCTAGGACAGACACAATAATTCCATTGCAAAAAGTTCTGATCATTTTTTGTCACAAAGTTTGATAGCTCATCTAGAATAGGACTTTGTCCTCTCCAACCTGAGCCAAAAATCTCATCAATCGGAGTTCCCTACAAAAAGTTATGCCCCTTTCATTGATAGCAAGTCCTGTGGACCGCATCTAGATGGCTTAGCATAACTGGACAAAAAGCTTGCTAAATATCAAGAATGTGAACTCATGTAGCCTGCCATGCTGTTCGTCCATATTAGGACCCACGCAGCTATGGAGCAACACCCCATGGTGTTTAAACCACTATCTTGACATAAAAAGGCAAGCATTATGACCTCTGAGAGACTTGATTTTGGGAAAATAAATTTTCCTTTCCATTAGTGTTTGCGCAGCCAATTGTTCCCTAGCTCTCATCTCCAAATTTTGGCACCAATAAATCTTGATTCATTTGGCTATAAAGCACAGATATGGAAAGCCTTCAGAGGGGCAGCATCAGTAGCACATCAATTGCTAACAACAATAGGTCCTTGACTGTAAGAAGCAGTACTCAACAACCTTCAACAGAAGTGTCATGACCATCAACATCTCAAATAGTAGCAAGTTCTCATGGCAATGAATAGGGTGACAATAACCAAACACCTTAACTTGTTTTTAAATATTATTTAAACTTAAATGAAAAGGAAAACAAAAAGGCCCAATGAAACAGTATACCTCTCCGAAGCTTTTGGACTTGAACAAGAAGTTCCACTAGGCAAGGAGTCCAGAGGGCTCTCTAGTGTATGATGATCCTTGACTGATGTCCCTACTAGGCTCAATTGCGAATCTTTGCCTTGCTCTGAACTTCCTAGGATGAATAGTTGCACCCATCTTGATTCAAAAGAAGGAAAACTTAAATCTCCACCCATCTTGATTCAAAAGAACAAAAAATTAAATCTTTTGGTTCACCCTCATCATTTTCCAAAATGGTCTCTGCAACCTTGGCTTGTGCTCAATGCGACAACTAGGACACATTGAACTTGAATGTAGGAATTGTAATACTTACAAGTTGAGGTCCATATAGTAATAACAATACCAGAAACATCCAATTCTTGTGTCTCAGACTTGTCACATCTCATGGGGGTTGCTGAAGTTTCAAATCGGAGCTCTTTTCTATAAAAAAAATTTGCATGCATGGGTGTATTCCTTGTTGTAGCCCTCCTCTGTAAAGCATTGTCACTGCTGCTGCTATTATGATATGAACTTGCCTCTACACACAGGCCTGTAATTTTACTATTATTGCCACACTAAAATTTCAATCTTCCCCAGGACATGGCATGATCTCTCCTACTCCTTACCGCATCCCAACCTGTAATTTCTGCTCTGGCAGTCTAGTCCTTCACTATTAATGTGGTCTACATATATGTAGCTAGTCCTTTCCTTTCAAGATAGAGACATTTTGATCTCTCATTGCTAGTGACAATACCTAGTGACCTTAAAACTAGATATCTAGACCTGTGATTCCTCTGCTGCTATCGACAAGGGTTTTGGTTGATGTATACAAAGCCTTTGCTCATAAAAATACTCACAGACTTGTTGTAGTACACAAATTCATTGATGTACACATGATCTTAACTGCTGTTAATTCCAATATAGAACCAGATATCTAGACCTCTGATTCATCTGCTGCTACCGACAAGGGTTTTGATTGATGTATACAAAGACTTTGCTCATATAAATGCTCATAGACCTGTTGCAGTACACAGATTCATTGATGTACACATGATCTTAGTTGCTATTAATTCAAATATAGCCTATCCTACAATTCAGCACCAATGTTGCACCAACTCTTCTCACCATTGTAGCACCTGTTAGGACAATAGAAAAAATATTATCCCATGATTAGGATGCACACTTGTAGATGGATATAACCAAATGGAAAATTTTGTGAATTCATATCAAGATTTTGGATTTATAAGTTTGAATGAAGCAATCAAGTTATAGTTGGGACATGTCGGGATCTGCAAAATCTCTTAGCACAAATGCATCATGTTCAAAATTCCCTTAGTTTGCTGGAAACTACCACAAGCAAAATAGAGTGTGGCTAATTGTATTATTCAGAACCATTAAAGAACTACCAAGGGCTCAACAACATAGTTAGAGTTGAAAGCCGACATCACACATCATGAATAGAAGGCCTCCCAAGGCCATTTGGGGGGATTGGGAAAGAGAAGCCAAGTAGCTAGGAAAACCTGGTATGAGGGAACAAGTGGCCAAGCTCTGTTGATGTTAAGGGTCTCCCTGAAGCTGGTCCCAACCCACAAGTAGGACAATACCTAGCAAGCAGGATAGTACCTGGCCATGCTCTGTTGATGTCAAGCGTCTCCCTGAAGCTTCTTCCAACCCACAAGAGTCTCTCTGGAGCTACTCCCAACCCCCAAGCAGAACAGTACCTGGCAATCCCAACCTAGTTACAAGTTGTCTTCATTTGCAAACAATTGCAAGCTAAATGTCTTCTCTGTTCCTTCAAGTAGTTGTTGTGGTTTGCCTTCATAAATGGAGCCAATGATATCTTTCTTTACCTCATTCAAGTAGACCAGCAAAACCACCACTTTTGATGCTTGTAGACATTTGACTACAAAACTTGTCCTTGTAAGAATCAACTCAATTTTGCATCTCTTCAAATTTGATCCACTATACTTAAAAAACCATGTTGAAGAAAAGGACAAGAAAAATTCTTAAAACTCTCACATGAGCATTTGTGGTTACTTCCTTTGTGTCATGATCCTTTGGCATTTCATGTTTGATCATCTAAAGGTAGAATCCTAGAGACATCTTGCAAGCTGGAAACCAAAATTGACCGATAATTAGTACATGTGCTTAAACATTACTGATGACGCCTCTGATGAAAGCCATGCCATGGTGCTTGATGTTGCTTGATGCAGCCCTTCGTGTTACTTGCCAGTTTCCAACTGTCCTGACTCCTGAGCATCACCTTCTTCCCATGCCGTATGTCCTCAATTTTCTACTCAATGTGAGTGCTGGGCACCGCATGTTCGGGCTCCTCCTTGATATACATGTTTGTTCAGACCTGTATACGCTATGCTACTTCTGACGGCTTTCACGGTTTCTATATTTCACGGCTTTTACAGCTTGTGTGTGCTTGCACACATGCATGTGTACTGATTTCCCTATTAGGGTTTTCCTTGTGCAAACTCTCATAAAAAATCCTGAGAGGATCAGTGTGAAAGAAGAGCCAAGAAAGTTATGATGTATATAAGAAATTAGAACAGCTTTGACAAATTAAGAATACCCAAAAAAGAGAGAGAGAGAGAATATATGCCATCTCATTTGGAGCATCATGCTTCTACCTTGGTAAACTATACACCTTTCTCTCTCTTTTTTTTGGTTCCTCCTTGGAGCCTTTACTCTTCTGTGAAACATCCTTTGATGATGATACTTTGCTTATTGAAATGTAAACCTGCATATGCATCAAATATTAGTACACATAGTGAATGTTAGATGAGAAAACCTTACACCATCCTAGTCCTGGAAATATGAGTATACATAGTGAACGTTAGATGAGAAAACCTCACAACATCCTTCTTAACCAATGTCACCTCTATAACCAATAACCATTTTTTAAATTAGTAGCAACAACACTAGTAGTCCTAAGTTTTATCACTGTAAATCATAGCAACTCCATGTCATGGATCAAGAGAGCTCAATCTAGTAGAAAAACTATAAGCACCTATATTTATCCTTGCAACTATAGATTGAGATGCTCAAGCTCTGAGATGAAATGGAAGATCCCAATCATGACAAACATGTCATCTCCAACTCTCACTTGTAATTATTGAAAGCTAGGACCAATTTAAAGCTTCTTTCAGTGATATACTAGTACATTTTCTCCATGAGATAGGATGAGATATCTAAATGTATCCCCTCTCTCGATCATTCTAGCCCATCTCTACACTTTGAATACATTTGCCTTTCACATTTGGAGCTTCTACTTATCAATAGTTGGGTAAGTACAAGATGGAGACCCTTTTCAAAACAACAGTCTAACTACTTTTGTCTCTTTGATGGCCCCAACATTCTCTTGAAATAATTTAACATGTCGTACAAATACAAGGAAGAAGATGGATTAAAAAAAAAGTGTTAAATATCTACCATGTATGGTAGTCTGCATCACCCATAACCATGCTCATGTTCAGACTACACCCCCTTGGTTGTTCCTTCCAAGAATGCAACACTGAACACATCCTCTCCAATTGAGACAGGGTTAGGTACATCCTTCAACAGGGTTAGGTACATCCTTCAACACTGAACAACCTTCAATTGAGACAAGGTTGTCAGGGTTAGGTACATCCAAACGATATTCTATTCTTGCCAATGTATTCGCTTCACTGTAATCACTGCAATCAACCTGTGAATAGAATTGACAGACATAAACAAGATCTATTCTCATTGATAATCAAAAAACAGATAGGTCCTGATAGATAAACATTCATGAAATTTACACTTGCATGCTCACAATGCGTTTTAATGCAATAATTACCTGCTCTAGTCATCCCCTCCCACATTAAACCCTACTACACTCAAAGTTGGGAGCTTGTGTCAATCCACAATCTGTCTCTCCCCACCATCGCGCACATAAATATCAGGCCCCTGCATTCCCATATTGCATGCAAGTTCTTTGAAGTAGTCAAAGTTGCTTTGGCTGTGCTTAACTATCTGGGCAACATTCTCATTATTAACCTCAACAGTATCATGGCCAAAAGCACGGCGGCACCTTGGGAGGCTCTCTTGTTCCTCCTCCTCCTCCTCAATGCCAATCCATTGTAAGGCCAATCTTGAGCTTCGTGATTGAACTTTGATGGAGGTAAAGGACATCCCAAATGTCATAATCATCATTACAATTGTTATCCTTGTGAGTGTTTTGAAAGGGTGGATAGCTACATTTGGAGTTAAGAATGGTACTTTCTTCACTTGGAACAAGTATCAGAATGCAAGAGAGAAGAGAATCCAATACTTGCAAGAAACAGTTGTCTTGAGAACCCAACTCTACCATGGTTTTTGGACACTCGCACAATTTCTTCAATATATTGAAGCCATCTAAAGTTAATCGTAAGATAACTTGTTTTTCCCAAAGTCGATGCCTTTTTAAGGGTAGAGACAAACCAGTCATTGTATACCAAAGTCAAAACCAATCAAATTTCTGAGGAAACTTTATCTAGCCCCCTCCCTCAAAGTTGGCTACATAAATAGATACTTTTAAAGGAAGTTTGGAGGAGTCTCACAGCCTTGCAAGGATCTCAATAACTCATTTCACAAGGCATTGAACATTACAATTTTTTAGTCAATAAGCTCCTCTAGTTCTACATCTAGGTTCCCAATCTCTTATTAAGGTACAAGCACTTAGGTGTTTGCATATACATGATGGCTCATTGGATCTTATTGGGTTACAAGCACTTAGGTGGCATCCTCTCAAAGTGGTTGGATAAATTGTATTTGGAGGACTTGGGTAGTAAGTGTTTAATATATTTCTTGAAGTCTAAGAATTGTTACATAGATTAAATGCATAATGAAAATTAAATTTTAGTGATTTGAGATTGTTCATGCATTGCATTGAGTTTTGAGTTTTCCTTTATTATGAGTTTGGGGGCCATTATTTTGTGATATAGTGGCATGTGAAAATCAACAGGCTACCTATTAGAGCTAGGATCTCCAATATTGTTAAGGTACCCTCATGGTGTGTATCATGTAGGAATAACAAGGAATGCACCAAGCACTTATACTGGGATTGCCCTCAGTCCCAAGTAGTTTGGAACGAACATAGAGTGCCAATGACATGGTAAGAGTGCACATGGAAGTTTGTCTTATAAAGAAATAAAAATGGGAAATAGATTGAAAAATGGTTATATAAAATGCATTGGAGCCTATACCCATAGCCCATCTAGTTGTCCTTTATATTCTATAGCACACGCAATTTACACGCATTTTTTGTGCATTTCATGCTGCCTAAATAGACTTGCTTTGCTTTATTTCTAACATCAAATCTCTACAACCAAGCCTTTCCAAGCATCAAGGAATCAAGACACATTATCCTTCTAGCATTTGAGCCTTTTGTTTTAGTCTTTTGGGCTCTCTTCATTAGAAATCCTAATATACATACTAGGACAACCATAGCCATCAACTTGAAGCTTCAATTTCTGGAAGATTTCTTACTACCTTGGCTTGAATACTTTTGTATTGTAATTCTTCTTTAATATTGGACCAAGATTGCAACATTTGAAGAGGATTGAACCACAAGAGAGCATTATGTGCCAATATTTTGGGGGTTTCAGGATTCAAGCTCCAATTTCTTGTCAATGAGCTTTCCATAAGGCTAAAGAATCTTCTATTTTAGGGTTTGTTCAATCTACAAGCACTAAGATTGATTGAGTAATGGACATTGAAGCTATGGAGGGCTATGGAGCCATTTGGGGCATTCTCTTAATCTTTATGATGTTTGATCCATATCGGTGTATTAATATTCATTAATATCTAAAAGAGGTGATCCACTCATTAATTTTTGAAGCCTCTCTTAATCTATTTGTTGTAGCCTAATGTTGATGAGAGATTTTAGCTTCGTAGGTTTCAAATGCATAATGAAATAGAGAGACATCTCTTCTTAGATTGATAGGATCTTTTGATCAATTCTTAGTAGCATTAATCTCATTTGGGTTGAAATTACATTTTAAATTTCTTATGCATAGAATTGAATAACCCTCATTTGTGTTTAGATTCTTATTGTCTCAAAAGTATATTGTAAAGGGAAAGATAATGCAATTAGTTAGTCACTAAATTGCAAATGCTAAGGCCCTAATCCAATCTTCCATTTCAATTCTCTACTTCAAATTGATATTTGCACTTCATTAAAATTGAAAGTCAGAAATGTATATCATCCTTGGTCTCTTAGATTGTTGAATATTTTATCAAGGAAAAAGGTGGATACTAGGAGAGATAGTGGGACGAAAGAGAGGTGGCTCTCCCTCACTATCTAAGATCCCAAAGGGATACAACAACTCAATTAGGGGGAACTTTTCCCACCTCTTGGTGATGTAGGGAGCTCATACCGCTTTATCCTTCACACAAGTACAATGAAAGGAGTATTGAAGGTTTGAGATAAAGAGAAGAAAACATGGTGATTATAAATTAGCATACATGTTTTACAAGTTATCAAGATGTTATCCTTATCTTTAAGTATAGGCTACAGGAGCTTACATGTTAAACATGACATTTTAGGCCATTTTGGGGGTGTTTTCCACTCATTTATAGGTATTGCATGGTTTTTCAGAGCAAATATAGGTTGAGTATAGGTCATAGCAAGTTGTTCTTAGCTCTTGAAGGCTTGATAGTAGTTCTTATAGAGTTCAAATACCTTATATTGGACCTAGGGTGGTCAAATCTCTAAACTAGGGCATTTAGAGGTTGATGGGGATAGTTAAAGCAAAAAAAAACCCCTAAATATTTTGTTATGATTCTAATGAAGTAGTTGATATATTTTCTCAAAGAAATCATCCTTTGCTTCCATTTGAATAAAAAAGAGAGCCCATTTTCATGCTATAGTCAAAATCTATTACCATTTTTCTAACACATGGTTTGTTTGGACAACACACAGAAATGGAAAGGGACAGAGGAGAGAATAGAGCAAATGATGATATTTAGTAATAAATATGAAAATGTAGAGATGTGATGATTGAGAAACAAAATAAGAAAGAGAATTCTCAAGAATATGGGATGTATAACACTCTTGATGCCACTCTATGAAACCATGAGACTAGGCATTCAGTGTAGCATCTTGAGCTTGTGTCGAGACTAGATCATATAGTTGAACAAATGCGAAATCCTATTTCCTAGATCAAGGAATAAATTGAGAATATGGCTCAATCTACCAAATATTCTTTCAACAATTTGAAGATCTCTACCAAGGAATCATTAGCCAAGGTCAATATTGTGTTCAAAGCTTGTGGTAGCACATATAACTAATAGAGAAAGAAGGGATAGATTTGAACCAAAAAAGTCATATTAGCCCCCTAGTTTGAATTCATAGCAAAAAATCATTGGATGTAAGGGAATAGCCAATACCACTTATGAAACATGGAAATCATCTCACAGGAATGCGGAGAATATCATGAGTATCCATGCATCTAATCCTCCACGGTTAAAGATTAAGACACCTTCAAAAAGATTTGAGACATCTCATCAAAGGAGTATCTCCAATAATTTAGTCCCCATGGGAAGCTACTTGGATACACATCCCAAGGCTTATAATGAGAAGAAAGTTTTTGTTGGAAGAGAACTCTATGATAAGATAGTATTGACCATGTTTAGTGGAAGCTCATTTTCCCCTTCTGATCTAGAGGAGTGGATATCTACACTAGAGTCCTATTTTGACATTTACCCTAGATTAGATGATGAGAAGCTTCACTTTTCTACTCTTCACCTAGAGGGTTTTTCTCATACATGGCAGAGATAAGTGAAGAGGGAAAACAAACAGATTGATGGTGTGAGAGACTTCAAGACAAAGGTGGCCCATGTATTTGTGCCCCCCATTGAAAAGAAAACGTTGGCCAAGAAGTGGTATTGATTAGATCAAAGGAGTATAACTATTAGAGAGTATACTTATCAATTCCTATATCTTACCGTGTATGTGGAAACTTTGATTAAAAAATGCCAAGTTGCACAAGTACATTTATGGTTTGAAGCCTAGCCTCTCCTATGATGTTATGGCCCACAAATGCGGCTAAATGGTATGTTTGCAAGTATAGAAATGATATTTTTACTTAGCCCTCATTTGGAAAACATAAAATTGCAAATAGATATGTTAACTTTGGGGTTAATGTTGGTGGATTTGGAATGTCTTTTGGTAACCATAAAGTCCCTATATACCCGCCCTTTATTGCTTCAAGATAAAAAGGTAATCTCAAGGCAATTGTTTTGAGCATAAGCAAGGAGACAATAGAACATATAATAATTAAGCAAATGGTGGACAAAAACTTATACCTATGGATCTCTTTAAAGAAAGGAATGAAAAGGGTCTATGCTTTAAATGTGGAGAAAAGTATATAGTTGACCATTCTTCAAAGTGCACTCTTAAGAATGCAAAGGCAAGGAACTATAACATGATTTTCCTTGAAGATGTGGAAAAAGAAGAAGTTGAGGATCCAAATGATGTTCAGAATGCTAAAATTGAAGATCATCATGAGGACTTTGATTGAGATTAGTTTTATTATCCATCAAAGGCATTTCCTTTTGACCTAGGTGGAAATATACCGTTTGATCCAAGAGAGATTAACTTATACATTGTTGCCATTACACTTTAATCTATCGCAATGGATTGACTTACACACAATTGTAATTAATCTTTACTATATCAATGGATGCCTCGATACGTCCTAGAAGCCTCAATACACTTTCTGTGTAGGGTAGCATCCATGGAAAAGATGTTTTCATTTTGATAGGTAGTGGCAATCACTACAAGGATTTAAACGTATAGCGACGGCGGGTAGTGACGCAGGGAGAAAGAGAGGGAGAGGGAGAGGGATGGGGAGGAAATGAGAGAGGGAGAGGGAGGGAGAGTGAATTCTCTCTCTCCCTCTCCCTTTTGCTTTTATAAATTGTGTATATATATTGAGAGAGGGAGAGGAAATGAGAGAGAAAGAGAGGGAGGGAGGGAGAGGGAGAGTGAGGAAATGGAAGAGGGAGGGGGATGAAATGAGAGAACGAGAGAGAGGGAGAGAGAAAGAGAGAGAAAGAGAAAGAGAAAGAGAAAGAGAAAGAGAAAGAGAAAGAGAAAGAGAAAGAGAGGGAGGGGGAGGGGGAGGGGGGAGGAAATGAGAGAGGCAGAGGAAGAGAGGGAGAGGGAGAGGGAGAGGGATGGGGAGGAAATGAGAGAGGGAGAGGGAGGGAGAGTGCATTCTCTCTCTCCCTCTCCCTTTTACTTTTATAATTTGTATATATATATTGAGAGAGGGAGAGGAAATGAGAGAGAAAGAGAGGGAGAGGGAGGGAGAGGGAGAGGGAGAGGGAAAAAGAGAGTGAAATTAAAGAGAGGAGAGGGAGGAAATGGGAGAGGGAGGGGGAGGAAATGAGAGAGAGAAAGAGAGGAAGAGAGAGAGGGAATGAGAGAGGGAATGAGAGGGAGAGTGTATTCTCTCTCTTATTTATTTATTTTTTGTATAATTTTTATGTAATGAGAGAGGGAGAAGAAATGAGGGAGAGGGAGAGGGAGGGGGAGAGGAAATGAGAGAGGGAGGGGGAGGAAGAGAGAGAAAATGAGAGAGGGAGAGGGAGAGGGAATGAGAGAGGGAGACGGAGAGGGGGGAGAGACGAAAACATAATAGGGAAATGAGAGAGGGAGAGGGAGGGAGAAGAAATGAGAGAAGGAGAGGAAGAGAGCAAAAGGAAATGAGAGAGGGAGAGGAGAGAGAAAAAAGAGAGAATGAGAGGAGAGAGAAAAAGAGATAAGATGTTAAACATAATAGGCAAATAGAGAAAGAGAGGATGTGGGTGAGGGTGAGGGCGAGGGCGGGAGAGGAAATGAGAGAGGGAGACGAAGAGAGAAAAGGAAATGAGAGAGGGAGAGGAGAGAGAAAAAGAAATGAGAGAGAGAGGAGAGAGAAAGATCATTAAACCTAATGGAAAAATAGAGAAAGAGAGAGTCAGGGTGAGGGAGGGGGAGGAAATGAGAGAGGGAGAGAAAGAAAGAAAGGGAAATGAGACAGGGAGAGTAGAGAGAAAAAAACGAGAGAGAGAGGAGAGAGAAAAAGAGAAAAAAATATTAAAAATAATAGAGAAAGAGAAAAAGAGAGGGTCAGGGTGAGGAAGGGACACGAAATGAGAGAGGGAGAGAAAGAGAGAAAGGTAAATGAGAGAGAGAGAGAGAGAGAGAGAGAGAGAGAGAGAGAGAGAGAGAGAGAGAGAGAGAGAGAGAGAGAGAGAGAGAGAGAGAGATCATGAAATCTAATAGGGAAAGAGAGATAGAAAGAGAGGGTGAGGGCGAGGGAGGGAGAGGAAATGAGAGAGGGAGAGGAAGAGAGAAAACGAAATGAGAGAGGGAGAGGAGAGAGAAAATAAAGAGAGAGAGAGAGAGAGAGAGAGAGAGAGAGAGAGAGAGAGAGAGAGAGAGAGAGAGAGAGAGAGAGAGAGAGAGAGAGAGAGAAACCATTAAACCTAATAGGAAAAGAGAGAAAGAGAGGGTGAGGGCGAGGGAGGGAGAGGAAATGAGAGAGGGAGAGGAGAGAGAAAAAGAAAATGAGAGAGGGAGATGAGAGAGAAAAAGGAATGAGAGAGAGAGAAGAGAGAAAAAGGAATGAGAGAAGGCAAGGAAGGGAGAGGAATGAGAGAGAGAGGAGAGAGAAAAAGAGAGAGGAAGGGAGAGGAATGAGAGGGAGAAGAGAGAGAAAAGGAAATGAGAGAGAGAGGAGAGAGAAAAAGAGAAATATAATTAAACCTAATAGGGAAAGAGAGAAAGAGAGCGTGAGGGTGAGGGAGGGAGAGGAAATGAGGGAGGAAGAGGAGAGATAAAAAAATGAGAGAGAGAGAGAGGAGAGAGAAAAAGATAGAAAAACCATTAAACCTAATAGGGAAAGAGAGAAAGAGAGGATGAGGGCGAGGGAGGGAGAGGAAATGAGAAAGGAAGAGGAGAGAGAAAAAGGAATGAGAGAGAGAGGAGAGAGAAAAAGAGAAACATCATTAAACCTAATAGGGAAAGAGAGAAAGAGAGGGTGAGGGCGAGGGAGGGAGAGGAGAGAGAAAAAGGAAATGAGAGAGAGAGGAGAGAGAAAATGAAATGAGAGAGAGAGAGAGAGAGAGGAGAGAGAAAAAGAAAAATATTATTAAACCTAATAGGGAAAGAGAGAAAGAGAGGGTGAGGGCGAGGGAGGGAGGGAGAGGAAATGAGAGAGTGAGAGGAAGAGAGAAAATGAAATATTATGTGCTAGGTACTGAGTAGTAGGTACTAAATACTAGTGTTCCATGATACTATATGCTAGATCATAGAAAAAGAGAGAGATGGAAGGAGAGGATAACAATCTAAGAAAAGAAAAGAATGATAACAAAAACAAATTATTTGTTGTAACGTAGACAAAATGGAAAACAAAGAAGGTCCTTCAAGATCATGAGGCGTATCTTAATCAGCGTGTCCCGTGTCCTTGCTCTCAATGCAAGTTGGCAATTAGACGAAAACACTGATTGTCTATAGAACACGTACAACGATTTGGCGAGTTTCAATCTGAGATCATTGATCAGGTGATTGCGGATTTTCAGCAAACGGTAATTTGAAGTTAATATCAATCATGCATTGTATTCGCAAGCTAATTGAATACCATATACAATAAGATTGGGTCTCGTTGGCAAATTTTCTATCCAGGGAGGTGATGTCTCATCCCAAGGGGGAGTGCACCCTTTGTGGCCAATTAGAAGAGTACGTGGGCGTGTGATGGATGGAATGTAAGAGCCAATCCACCACTCACAAGGCCAATCTATACCATCAATGCCAGAGGAGACAGGTAACCTTCCAGACCTACCTACAATCTTGGAGCCTGAGATGGAGGCAATGATCGATGCATTGATTCCCATGGATGTCGAGACTTCTGATTCGCTTAGAGAGGAAGCATCTATAACATTATATGATGGGTGCCGAGTATCTTGGCTGAAGACACTGCTTGCACTCTTAAGTGTGCAAGCAAAATACAGGTGGAGTGATACGAGTGTGACCGAGTTGTTCAGGTACCTTGTACATACGCTTCATTGAGTTTTTTTTTCAACACTATTATTACAAACATTTTTGCTTTTTCAAGGTGTTTTATGATTTTTTTCAGGTTATTGAAATATCATATATTACCACCTGCAAATACCATGCCTAAGTCTCGTGATGATGCACGACATGTTTTATGGAAGCTTGGCATGGATTACAATAACATCCATGCATGTATCAATGATTGCATAGTATTTTGAGGAGAATACGAGACTATTTAGACATGTCCAAAGTGTAGTGCTCACAAGTATCGATAGGACTTGCAAGGGAAAACCATCCCTCAAAAAGTTCTCAGACACTTTTTGCTTATCCCTCGCATAAACCACATGTTTCGTACGTCCGGCATGGCGAGCTTGACAATGTGGAATGCACAGAATAGGTCCACGGATGGAGTTCAACGAATATCAACGGATTCATGCGCATGGAGCCACATTGACTCTACCTTCCTAGGCTTTGCCCGAGAGCCAAGGAATCTTCGGCTCGGTCTTGCAATGGATGACGTGAACCCATTCGGTCTGTGCTCAACTTCTTACAGTGTGTGGCCTATAGTCCTTGTCAACTACAATATCCCTCCATGAATTTCTACGAAGAAAGGACATCTCATCCTTAGCTTGCTCGTCCCTGACCGCTACAAAGTAAAAAATATGGACGTGTATCTTCATCCATTAGTCGATGAGCTTAAGATTTTGTGGGAGGAGGGGGTCACTGTGCAAGATATGAACATGCACGATGGTCAGCGGTCAGCCAATATTCGAGCCATTCTCATGTGGAGGATGTATGACTTTTTGGGATTGGGAGAGTGCTGAGGTGAGAAGGCCTCCGTTCTCACTGGTAATATCTATATTTTATCTTGTTCAAGCAAGTATTCACTAGGTTGTGGTGTTAGAACAGGTCTGGTTATCTCAGGTTATCATGTATGTCCATTGTGTGGGCCACAGTTAGACTCCTGAAGGTCACGAACCATGAAGAAGATGGTATATTAAGGACACGCTGCTTTCTTGCCGGAGAATCATGAACTCATGGAAGGTTTCCATGGATGACCTCCAACACCTATGAACGCCGCAAGCTGGTATGAGCTGAAAATGGTCCACGCAGAATCACATCCAAATGAAATGCGGCGGTTCTCAGTTTTCTATGAGTTGCCATATTGGACCTACTTACAGGTCAACCACTTGTTGGATCCCATGCATATTTTCAAGAATGTGGGCAGCTTATTATGGGACCACATCACAGAAAAGAGAGACACTATAGGGGTACAAATGGATTTGAAGGAGGTAGGTAAGATGGAGGCGATTTGGCTGCAGTCAAGTGGTGATGGTCGCGTGCAGCTTCCTCGCGATCCTTGGGTTTTGTCCACTAAAGAAGAGCGCATTTGAAGCAAGTAATCAAGTCTATCCACACTCCGACGGGTATGATGCGTTCTCTCAGGTCCGTAGTTTCTAAAGACAACCAATTATCAGGGCTAAAGTCCCATGACTGGTATAAGATATGTTAGGTTTGTACTACAAATGGATTGTTATTAGCGCGGGCATTTTGCTATTTGGAATGTAGCCATTATTCATAATGCTTTCTCGTTTATGGTAGTTTGTACTACCGATTGCGATCGCAGGATGTCTTACTCCAGAAATATGCGGGGCCATTTACAGGTTGTCGACTTTGGTGCAATGGATCTCACAGAAGGATATTGAGACATCCTCTATTGAATCCACGAGGCGGGGAGCAGTGGAGATGGTCTATCTCTTTGAGAAATACCTGCCCACTAGCATGCTCACTAAACAAATCTACCTTCTTGTGCATCTTGTGGATGAAGTGGAGATTGATGGACCTCTCCATATGCGATGGATGTTCTTCTTGGAGCACTTCATGAAAACCTTGAAAGGCTTTGTGCGACAACGAGCTCGGCTAGAAGGTAGCATGGCCGAAGGTTGGTTGGTGTCTGACGCGCTAGTGCATATTTCACAATGGCTACCAACGGTGGAACCAGACAATGAAATGCTATGGTCGCTGAAGGACGATGATAGACTGTCTGGAGATGTGGTGGTTGGAAATGGGGTAGAAAAAAGAATGGATGCCTCAATGGAAGAGAAGGTGAATCGCTTTTGTATGTTGCACTATGCCTCTATGGAGACGTGGCTCGCCAAGTACTAGATCGCTAGGCAAGATCCAGAGGAAGCGCGAGCTGAATTCCGACGTAGTATGCGTCATGGATCGATTCGATATCCTGAACACATGGAGGAGATGCCGCGGTTTATGTCAACGCGATGATTGCATGGAGCTTTGATCGCAACATCTCACGAAGGGATAGAGGTCTCAATGGAGGAGTGGGAATTCTCGGGGGGATTTAGTCCAAAGGTGATGAGGGGTTTAGAATCTGTCGTATCTAAATTTTATATGCGACATCTAATTTGAGTGTTTCAATGTACAATACAAAATATATAGTGCAGCATGCGCGGACAACATTTTCGCGTGGAGCGTATTGACAAAATGCACTCCACAATGGACTGTGGTATCATGGCAAGGTTTGAGCAAGAGAGCCGGCGATCAGTAATGGATCCAAACATGATTGTGGATGAGATGTATTATTTTGGAAACTTGCAAAGTATTGTTACGGTGGATTATCGTAGCTTCTCCATGATACTATTCGATGTGCAGTGGTTCAAAGTGGTACTTGGAGGAGCTGCAAAAATAGTTCGACGAGGTCCATCTAGATTTTTCGAAATAGATTTCGAAAAAAAATGGATGGATTTGCGCGACACCTTTGTGTTGCCGGCCCATTGTGAACAGGTGCATGGACTCATTTGCTTGCTAATTGTATTACGACATGGTTCATGTCACAATGGTTTGAAATCTCTTGTACGTGTTTCTAAACACGTAATCTTCTATCTAAACCCCCGACAACCTCGATGGTGGTATGTTATACCTTCAACTCCCTGAAGTGCGAGAGTATATGATCAGAGCGATGTTTCGAGCATAGATGAAGATAATATGCAAATAGAGGGGTCAATATTGCAAGGGGTGGAGGCCATCGAAAGCTTCGAGCCAGCATCGGCTAACAATGATGAAAATATAGGAGTCCAAGAATTATTTGAGAATGAGGTAGACTCATTCTTTTGTGGTGACATATCTATCGACCTTCCAGTGTATGCGGAGTTGTGTCAGGAGATTAACATGGGACCATAGGATACTTCATACTTGGAGCATCCACTTAATTTGTTGACCAATCACGTATAAGGGTACATAAGATATGCATTTTAAGTGAGATTTTTTTGAATGATTTATATTACTGTCCTTTGTATGATTTAAATTGATTATTCTAACATTATTTTTTATCTGTACAGGTGATATTTTCAAGATGAGTCGAGGAATGAGCGATGAGGAGTTACAAGACATCTTCGCACGCATGTCTCTAGACCAAATCGCGAGATTCAAAGAGATGGCAGACCAAGAGCTGTCTCGGTCTTCGTCAGGGCGCTTTGCTAGATCTGCTTCAGCGTGATCAGATGCTTCGGCTTCGAGCAGACGAGCTCGACGCTCACGACTTGGACCAGAGGGAGGGAGTGCATCACGATCAGGGGGATGTTGTGGAGATACAGATGCAGTGAGCCCGCGGTCGACATGGGATACATGTGTGACTTCTCGCTCTCGTGGCCCTTTCAGGAAGCGTGGCTCAAGCTCAGGTGGATGTTGTGGAGACACGGATGAGGTGTCTTCGTCTCATCGTTCAATTGGAGCTGCGTCACCTCAGGGATTTGTCACACCTGTGGGGACATCTACTCTAGTTACTCTAGCTTTTGCACAGCCGTTAGCCAGGTGGTACCCCTGTGGGTGCCACTCTGAGAGATATTACCTTGGTCGGTACACCGGATGCACAGGGGTCTCCTGGATTTGCCCAGGAGCGTGGACGTAGATGGGAGAGGACCCATCTTAGGAAGTATCTAGGGGGTTATGGATATCTAGTCAATAGTAGGTCAGGAGCCATCATCATGAATGATGAGGGGAGGAGGGTGATGGCTCGTATGAGAGAGTTGTGCCAATAAGTTTTTCGGCACAACGTCTTGGATCATTCAAAGAACATACCGGAGGGGAGCAAGGACTACATAGTAGCATCCTTGCACGAGGAGTTTTCGGTGCCAGCCTTAGTAGATAGATTCTCTACGACTGGATGATGGATTGCATATGTGCATACATGCCACATAGACGATCCGATGCACGCAAGGCAATCAAGAGTGGGGCTACAAAGCCCAAGTGGTTAGATGCAGATGACTGGCACCGACTGAGGGAGGAGGCTACAGATTCTCCAAGACGTTGGAGTCAGCAGCGCGAGGCGGCGAGGGCACGACTCGAGGCCGAAGTGGTCCACCATCTTGGGAGTGGCGACCACAGGACATATTTGGAGGACTTTGTAAGTCTTTCTTTTGTTTTGCTTGTTTATTTTTTTGAAATATTCTTTGTACTAACAATCATGTTTCTAATAGTTAGCATTTTGTTTTCTTTGTAGCACTCCATTACAAATCGTGATCCGACTGGCCTTGAGACTCGATATGCAGAGAGGCATGGTCTCACTGCATTGATCGACCGATTGTATAGATGCGGCGGCCCTGTAAGTCACTCATCTTTCTTGTCCATAGTTACCATGAGATATTTGAATGCATTATTGTATGGTGGACTGATGTGTTGTTTCTTTTTCTGTAGAGTCTGTTCGATACTCCTTTGCGGCGGGACAATCTTTCGGGGGACGAGGATTTTTAGCTCGCCCTTGGATCCCTAGAGCTCACATACCTTTATTTTTGAGTCGCTGATCTATGTAGACATTTTCTATGTATTAGTGATATCATGTCATGATTGTACCAATCGCTTATTATGCGATCATGTATTTATTTCATGTATTAGTTTTATGATTTCAGTATACATTGTTTTTGTTTGCAAGCACATTGTACATAGTAGTGCAGAAACTATTTTGTATGGCTCTCATAAAGCACACAGTTTAAAAATTTTTTTCCCCTGTTACCGTCGCTATTAGCGTCGTAAATTTTATTGCTCCTGTCGTTATTGGCGTCGTTATATACGTCTCAAACCGTCGCTATCAGCGTCGGTATTGGTGTCGATAACAGTGTCGCATTTGCGACGCTGATACCAACGTTGATAGTGACGGTAATACCAACTATTCTATGGCGTCGCCAATAACGACACTTTTTGCGACGACGGGAGCAAATTTTGTTATTTGCATTTTCGTCGCTTTAAACGTCGGTATAAGGCCTTTATCTTGTAGTGAATGCCATAATTTTACCAATAAGTTAGTTATTAACAGGTTTAGATGTCTTTCCATAGATTTACAATAGCCCATTAAGGTGCAAATAGCAATTGGCAAAGAAGAAATCAATATCCAAATGCATTTACAAGTCCACCGGTTGAAAATTATGAGAAAAAAGTGAACTTGATTGGTCAAGAAATGGGTCACATAGATGTGATACTAGGGTGTGGTTGGAAGATGACATTGGATAAGATTACTATAGTTTTTTCATAGTTTCATAGAATCCATAGAAAATCTAATTTTAAGCTTATCACTATAAAGTAGCTAAAAAAGAAGTTCGAAAAGCACTTACATGTATTTGTATTGCACTTCAGTAGAAAGATATTCCATTAGTCCAAAGAATCATAAAATAATTAAGCATTGAAGGATCTTCTTGAAGGAGTATAGGGATTCATTTTGGGTGCCTTGAACATTATCCCCTAAGAGAGCAATTGATCACCCTATTGATTTAGAGCTCATTCCAAGCCAGTGGGCAAGCCAGCCTAGAGGTTGTCTACATGTGAGTGTGAGGTTGCCAAGAAAATCAAGGAGCTATTGGACATGTGATTCATTGAACATAAATCTTCACTTATCCTTTGCCAATATTATTGGTAAAGAATACAGATGGATCTTTGAAGACGTGCATGGATTATAGAGATCTTAACAAGATCACAATGAAGAACAAGTACCCTATTTCTAGAGTGGATGATTTGTTAGATGAGTTTAAGGAGGGGACTAAGTACTTCATGAAGATAGACTTGAGGTCAAGCTAGCACCAGATTTTTTTGAGAGAGAGTGATGAGGTGAAAACATCCTTCATGACCCATCATGCGCTTTACAATTTCTTGGTCATGCAGTTTAAGTTGACTCGTGGGCTGAGTGAAGAACACCCCAAACCCACATATTTAGGAATCTCGAAATTTTCATTGAAAATTTGGGAATTCCTAATGTGATTAATATTTGGACACATGGTCCGTTGAAGGTGAAATTTTTCCTAGAGACTGTATAAGCGATCCCCCCAAGTCCCACTCTCAAATATAGGGTTATGATTTAGCCACTTGGTCAAATCTTTACTCCTTATTTGAAAGTGGAACTTGGGTGATTCCCAAATTCTCTAATGTGGTATTCTAGCCACTTTCTAGAGCCTCGTGAATAAGATATTGTTGCCATTCCTCTTCAAATTTATCTTAATTTTCTTTGATGATATCCTTATTTACAATAGATCATTGCAGGATCATTTGTTCCACATGAGAAAGGTATTTGATGTATTGAGATACCATAGGCTCTTTTCTAAGGAGACAAAGTGCACTTTTATGTAAATAGAGGTAAAATACTTTGGTTACATTGTCAATGAGAAGCATATTCAGGTTGATCCTAACAAGGTAAAGTGTGGAAGATGCTATGGCCAACATCTACAAACACTATCTCCCTTAGAGGATTTCCTAGTCTGTAAGGAAGCTTTCTTTTGGGTTGCCATTAGAGATAAGAGCTTCAATTAGTTGAAGGACCTAGTCACTTTTTCTCCTATTCTAATATGCCTAGACTTCTCCAAGGAGTTTACTATATAGTGTATCTTATTATTACAAAAGCATGATTATATTACCTTTAAGAGTTGCAAGCTTACAAAGAAAGAGATGGCAATGAATGTGTATGACTAGGAGATGTCGGATATTCTCCATGTAATAAAAAATGGCACAATTATTTTTATGGTAGTTGATTGAGAGTTAAGAATGATCACAGTGTTCTTTAGTATTTTCTCTCTTAGTCAAATCTCACTCCTAAGTATTGTAGGTAGGTGGCTACAGTACAAAAATTAAGATTTTGACATCACATATATGAGTGCAAGGACAATATCATGACTAATTATCTCTCTCTAGGATGTGGGCATGCAAAGTTTTAGCCATTATTGAGCTTTATAGTAATTGGATTAAAGAGTTACATGAAATTTTTCTCTTGGATGAAAAACTCAACCATATATTTTAAAAAGTACATCAATATACTAAGGAGGAAAACTCATATTTTTAGCTTAAAAATGATCCAATATAGTTTAATGGTAAGGTCGCCATCCCTTATTCTTCTCATTTCAAGCATAAAATTATGGAGAAAATGTATTTTTCACCCACAATTGGACACTTAGGTGTCTTCAAAATCTATGATAAGATCTTAAATATTTTTCAATGGAAGGAATTATGGAAGGGTCTCTTCTCTGTCCATCTCCCCCACGACCTCTTGTATTAAGGCTATTAGCACTCTTTCAAAACCTATATTCGATGCCTTATATGCGGGTTTTTCCTTTTTGACTCATCCTTTGTCACACTGAGGATTCTCTGCTTGTGGCTCTTGGAGTTGATGCTAGTACCTTAGCTGATGCCTGGATTATCGTTCGGGCATAAGAGTTTAGATTTAGTTCATCTAGTGCCTTGGTTGCAATACTCTCAAGTAGTGGTGTCCCTATTTTACTTGTGAGTGCATTGTACCTCTTGCTCAAGAAGAGATCATGAATCATCTTAGCTTGCAATTTGATAGTGGACTTGAGGATGTTTGCTATGCTGATTCCATCATTCGTGTACACTTGCTGCTTATTCGTCCCTAGCATACTATACATGTCTCTCTTTGGCTTCTTTTCTAGCTTGTCTACTAGTCCTAGAGATTTCTTAGGGCTAAGCATAGCTTCCAAACTCTTGGTTACATCCCCTTGTTTGACAATCATTGCACCACTATTCTTCTTGATACAAAAGGAATTGAGAAATTCTGTGCACTTGTTGTTGTTACGCGAGCGGTGATTGAGAGCAAGCCTCACTCACAACCTGATAATGAGACGTTAAGGAGTGACGGTTGGGGTAATTTGAATTTTTTGAATGCATAACACAACTTAAAAATTCAAATATTTGACAATATACCACAAGCCACACAAGAAAACAAGACAACACACAATGCCTCTTGTAGCTCAAAACAACTAAAAACCCGAATGTGGGTAGAGCATCACACAAATACAACACAACAAAAATACCAACAATTCAAAAACAAACCAAGTGAAATATATTTTCGTACCTTAACAACCTTGAGGTGACACTTGGCGCCACAAATCCAAATTCTTCTACTTCCAAATTAGCATGACAAGAGCTCACTCTAGCATGCGACCCTCCACTCTCCTCTCTCACAAAATACAATTGCAATCAAGGGGGAAGGCCCTTATATAGTTTTCCATCTACACTCATATACATTAGGATTTTTGCTTTCAACTTTTGGCTTTTACTTTTTTTTAATTGCTTTTCACTATTTTTGTTTTTTTTGCCCTATGCATGTTTGCAACTTGTTTGGATCATAACTTCGTCATTTGAACTCTGAATATAGTGCCTCGGGTACTCAAAACGATCGGAATGCATCTGATCGACAAGCTCACATGGAAAGAATTACAAAAATCCATAAAGAATGGGTAAAAATATTGATGTTTGTAAATTGCATCATTTTTCTCCATCTTTTATCTTAGACGATTCATTCCCTTCTTTGGCCTATTGTTCTTGTAATTGCACACACTTTTAGTACACATGTCCTCTTTTTCTTCAAGAAATACTCGCTGATGATGTAAAACTTACAATCTTTTCCTTTGATCCTTGAGTCTTCAAAATAAATATTATTTGGATATGAATCTCTTTTTTTAAAATGCAGTGTGCCCTAGCAGGAATATGATTTTTTAAATAAACTCAGTGTCTAATCATTCATGATTTGAAAAAATATGCAATGTTGGATCCATGATATGCAACCAATCAATCGATGCTACACAGAATAATAATGAATGCACTTGAAAAAATTGTGCCTTTGACCTATCTAAATGTGCTTGTGCATCATGCAAAATGCAAACAAAATTCCTTGATTATTTAAATCCTTATCCTCACCTCTAAACTCTCATTAATAAAATATCAATCTTCGCTCCACCCATCCAAAATCTCACAATTACTCAAGAAAAGATGGTCCTCAAGATGTTGACTAGATATGAACAACCCATCTCACAATTGGTGGCGTCCTTCATGACCCTCTAACTCACCTAACCACCTTACACACTCATCCATAAGTTTCTAACTTGGTGATGAATATCCCAAATATCGTGCGTGCAACAAATGTGCGTGCTCAATGACATGTGCTCTCTCATGTGTACGTGCAACTAAAAGTTACTACATATAGTTGCAGTGGACCTCATGCCGTGCTAGTGCTCAACGATGGTGCCTAAATGTGCTTTAAACCCAACCCATGGCACTGAAGTATTTGATAAGAACAGGAGACGACCCCCAAGTGCAGTGCATCAACAAGTGCAACATGAAGTGCTCGTGAACCCATAGTCCCCGTGATGTGCAAGAGTCTCAGTAGGAAAACATACCATGTTCCACAATGTTCAGTAGCTAATAGCAAACTCTAGCATCAACTTGTCCAAAAAAATACCAAGCTCGACCAAGGCTATCAAGTTTCATACTCAACAAATCAAACAAAATGTTAGAAACAAATCCTAAGCTAGATAAACACAAGAAATACAACTACGAAATAACAAAACAAACTGTCACACAAACAACTAAGCTAGCATAAATCAAACCTAACTATAGCTAGACTAGGGGTTTTCAGTTTTCACAAAAATGCTTGACATCGTGATCTATTTGTTGATGGTCGACCTTCTCAAGATACTTGGCTAGATTGCATTGTTTGACAATTTACTTGGCTGTGTTTTCAATTTTTACAAGTTCTTCTAGGTTGTATATGCTTTGATATCGTAACCGGTTGAAAACTTGCATCTCTATGCTTAAGTGATATTTGTTACATTCTTCATTGGTTAAGGAGAGTCCTACCATTTGGGATCCTATCATAACATAATAGCTCATGATGAGTTTCCTTTGAAGGACAATTTTTTCTTTGAAAACAAAGTGGTGAGAAGGAACCATTATCAAATAGTGAAATGTATAAGCCAAGAAAAGAAAAATGTTCATATCAATCAATCCATACATTCCTTGCAAGAATTTTTTTCCATATCAAATAATCCATACATTCCCTAAAAGAACTTCATGAAGTATTTTACACTAAGCGAAAAGCTTGAGGAAGTTACTATATGTATATCCTCTACATCACGTGCATTCAAGGCCTATTTTTAAATATCCTTATCTGTGAATTTTTCTAAATAAAATATAACTCTTTTCTATTAAATCTATAAATAACTTATTTTAAAAATACCTTATTTTAAACCCACGTGATACACGCATATATTCATGAGTAACTTACCTGAGACCAAAATTCAATTCGTCCTTCTCTTTGGAGTTCAATAATATTTGGATTCATATTGACATTTCTCATTCTCTCTCTCCTCTTGGATGCTAAGAATCCTTACTAGGATTCATATTAACCTTTCTCCTTACTCTCTCTCCTCTTGGAACACTAAGAATCCTTCCTAGAATTGGAGAATGACTGAGTAAGGCAGTTGGTACGCTCTTGGTGTGGTGTAGTGTTTCAAGTGCCAATTGTAGAAGTTTGGGTAGTACTCCAATGTAGCATGGTGGTCCATGTATTATGGGTGGATGCCCACACATGTGATATAGGTCAAGACATTGGTCAAGAGATCACTTGAGTTCATTTTGCTAGCAACATGAAGTTTTGAATCTTCTTGTAGGTTCTTATCTAAAACATGACAGTTCTTCTCATGGTCTATTTCATGTCCTAGCTAGTACTCTAAAACGAAGTTGAGGCCACGCAAGTGGGGTCATATTTAGAAGTCTTCATGGTGCATCTTTGATCAACATTGGTCATGATTTGACAACCCTCTTGTTTCCATTGGATGTGAGAGTGTACTATTTCTGTAGGAATTTGGATTTGGATTCATCTGCCTTTTTCAGCTCATTAAGTTCATTGGATGCCATTGAAAGTTTGCTTTTCTTGAAGAACATTATTAATCATTGGTTTAAGGCTTTCTCTCAAGAGATTTTAGTGGTAGTCAAATCTTCTGTAATCGTGGGATTTCTTGTTTATATGAATTCAAACTCCTCCCAAGAACAAGGCAAAGAGCATACATCATGATGGGACCTAGAATACGCTGGCAGTGGCTATAGCACTAGCCAGACCTCTAACATGCACAAGACAACCCCATGGCCTCATGGTCAGGAGCGTCTATAGGACACATTGCCCTACCATTGTACATACATTTTGCGTTTGTATTGTGTTTTGTAGTCCAACCCTTAATCTTCTCAAAGTCTTGAGAGGGAGAACCTACACATTTTGGTGTAACTCACCATGTAGAACAACATAGGAGGCACCCCTCAGCTGATTGTCGTGGCCCCACTGTAACACTCCTACACCTTGGGGATTGGCCCCTCGATGCATCACTAAGACATATAACACTATGAAATAGACTTCGCTCTTGGTGCTAATACTATATCGTTCCAGGAATGTACTAGTCCTCACTTGTCCCCTTGGACCCACCGTCTTGACCTATAGCTTGGGTGCTTACTCTCTCCAGCGTGGGTCATTTATACTTCAACCAATTGCTATGCATACCAGGAATAGATACCATGTGTATATGATTCATGCAAAAGTGGATGATTGTGCATAAACAATTATAGTTTAAAATTAGCCTATGTGTCGTACAAAAATAACTCTTTTAATGAATTTTTGCTAATAGGCAATGCTGCGTTGTAGGAACCTAGTACCAAGGCTAACCCTCGTGCTGCTAGATCCATTATTTTCAAATAAACCGCATCCTAAATGTTATACATAAAGAGAAAAATCAGAATTTTTATTATTTTAGTGCTTAAACTAATGTATAACATCATCCTCCTCCTCACCGTTTAAATTTTGCTATGGTGCATAGATGTAGAGGTTCTTTTATGTCATTTTTTACATGGAAAAGCAATAAATACGCACTTTAACACAAAGAAAAAGAGCCAAAATGAGGCTTAACCTCATGCTTCAGCCCCATCAGACATTCACATACATAGATCTTATTTTTCCAAACTTTTCGAATGCGAAAAACCCTTTTTTCTCAAAATTTTTCTATTTTTTCTATTTATTGTTAATAAAGAATAGGTATTTTTGGTTTTTTTAGGATGACTGATCATTAGAACTGAAACTCAACATTTTTCCTTATTTTATCCCATGTCCACTCATCTCTCCTACTCAAAATCAAAGAAACTATCAATTTTCATCAAAATTAGTGTTTTTTCGGGTTTTGAAAATTTATAAATGCTGTAAATAAATACGGGTTCTACATAATAGTGATTTCAGCCCTCAACCATAATGTAAGGAACATTCAAATAAAATTTCAGCCCATATGCACACCATTTAGACCATGAATGATAAAAAACAAGCAAAATTCTTTTATAAAATAGAGCATACTGCCTTTTTGCGTGTTTCGGGTTTTTTGATTAATTAATTGGGATTGTGTATCAACCAAATAGCCACGGATTTTAGTATAGATCTTCAGCTTTCAACCTCCTCAGCCTCTTGGAATAATTTGGTGCCTCTCGGACAAGCATCCATCTCCTGATTCTCTTACTGATTCTTGCCATATGAAGTGCCTCTATGTAGGAGAAAGAGGAAGGAGAGAGAAAGAATAAAAAACCAGAATTTCATTCCCTTCATCATATTGCACGTGATTACCATCAAAATCTTGCCCTCTCTGCATAGATCAAGGATCTCCCCTTCTCTCTCTACATGATTGAGCATCCAAGAGGCACATACATCCTCAAAAAAAAGGGCGTCAATCAAAAAACACCCCTCCCTACATCACGACATATTTTTGCATGTTTTCTTCATTTAGAGTTTCATTTCATTTCATTTATAAAATGTCCACTTAAAAAAAAACCACTTTCACACTACTATGGAAGGGTTTTCAGGCTGTTTGGGGGTGCAAATAGACTTCGATTCGCAATCCGATTGGATGACTGACTTTGTGACATCGAAATTTATAAACTTGGGCCCTGTCATGCACTTTTTGGCTCTTGGATCCAGTAGCTGCTTTGCAATGCCAACCCTTGCATGGGTTAAAAGGGAGGTCAAACGACCTTCGATTTGACGAATCGAGACTAGTGTTGGATTCCTGACGTCAAAATGTATGAAAGAAAACTCTAGCTTGGCCATCGACCACCATTTGATTTTTCATAAAAATTGGCTCTTTACCGCCTCTGGGACACTTTTCCACTCCAAAAACGGGCTCCATCGCTTCAGGAATAGGTTCGAATCGGGTCCTAAACCTAGCTCTCATCGGTGACCACGGGATATGGTGACTTAACCCATCGAATCCCACAAACAGATCTGCACATAAATACAACCACAAAGAGCATCAAGCTGATACAAAATAGATACACATCAAAGCACATCACAGCTCTCACCCTACCCCCTATCAAAACCAAGGCGCATGATTTCACGAGGAGTAGGCCTAGCATAATTTGGCAGAAAACCCAAGCTAGTCGCTAACCAACTGCTCCAACACAGCTAAGCTAAAAAGAACTATCAAAGAGGTCATCCTAAGTGGTGGTCTGAACTACCTACCTCAACTCAACTAGGAGCTTCTACTAGGTGAGAACTCCTATAGCCTGTTCAACAAATAGTTTCTTTTAGAACATTGGATCTTTTAGCCTCTTATTTTCCATACTCAGGCATGTAAAAAGGAGGGAGCTGAGCGTAGTGATCCAAGGAGAACAGGGCATTGGCCTCGGATCTTGTCTCAGTACCCAAGAACCTACCAAGACCTCGCAAGGTGACACTGAATCCTTTTCTAACGCTCACTTTTATTTTCGTTCCAACCTTCTTGTATTCTTTGTTTTTCAGCTAGATGCCACCTCTCGAAAGACAAGGCATCTGCCCCGCATCTTGTCTTGTCCCCAGGAACCTACCAGGCCTTCGCAAGGTGATAAACAATAGCTCAAGGATATTTCTTTCTTTCCTTTTCTATTTTTATAGGGGTTAGAATTGTCAAAATTGTGGGAGAGAAGGAATGAGTCTCACTTGTAGCTTTCTTGCTTGCACAATGGGGGAATACACACACAGGTGGAGGCTGAAAACAGTTTTCCTCTTCTTAGTTGTGTAAGCCAAAAAGAACTCTAGTACATAGAAATAGAAGAACCCTATATATGGGTCTCAAACCAAAATCAACTAACTAAGGTGGCATATTAACTGAGCCACGAACTAGAGTAGATAAGGATAGCTGTCATCTAGCTATTATTCATGGGCGGTGTACCAACCGCATCTACAGCTAACAAGTCGGTGACATAAATGCACAACAGTCACCCTGGCATATCACGAGTGGAGCTCGATATCTCAACACTCCCCCTCGAGCTCAATCCCAATTCCTACACATCAATCAGGTCTCTGAACTTGCGTAGCTTCTCTGCGCCCAATGCCTTCGTGAATATGTCAGCTACCTGATCCTCTGTGCTGACATAAACTAGATCAATAAGACCTAGTAAAACCCTCTCCTACACATAGTGATAATGCACCTCAATGTGCTTTGTTCTAGCTTGATAGGCTGGGTTATTTGCCAAGTGTATATTGCTCATGTTGTCACAATAAATGACAACTGGCCCATTTGTAGGCTGATGCATATCATAAAGTAGCTTATGCAACCAAGCTACCTCACATGCAGCCATTGCTGCACCCCTGTACTCAACCTCTGTGCTCGACAAGGAAACTGTAGGCTGTTTCTTGGTGCTCCAAGTGACTGCAGCACTCCCAAAAGAGAACACATATCCACTGGTAGATTGTCTATCAGAAATACTACCAGCCCAATCAACATCAGTGTATCCATACAACTGTATCTGAACCCCAGACTCATAAAATAGTCTATACGGCAATGTGGACTTCACATACCTGAGTATGCATCTAGCCGCATCCAAATGCGGTTTCCTTGGAGCCTACATAAACTGACTTACCAATCCAATAGTATAGCTTAAATCTGGCCTGGTAATAGTCATATAAATCAAACTTCCTACTATGTGTCTGTACATAGTAGGGTCTTTGAGAAGCTCACCTGCATCTGCGCTCACCTTCACATTCTGCTCCAAAGGAACTGAAATAGGCTTATAGCCTGTCATCCCATATTTGTATAGCATGTCCAATCCATACTGCCTTTGCAAGAGCCATATCCCACTTGGTGATCTAATCACCTCAATGCCCAAGAAATAATGCAGCTCTCCCAAATCCTTCATCTCAAACTTCTGCTTCAACAGCATTTTCACATGAAGGATATATTCATCACTATCACTTGTCATAATCAAATCATCAACATAAATGACAAGTAGCATAATATCTTTCTCTGTTTTTCTCACATAAAGTGAGAAATCTGCCTTGGAAATTTGAAAGCCAATAGTGACAAGATACTGTCCTATCTTTTCAGACCATGCTCTAGGTGCTTGCTTCAAGCTATACAAGGCTTTCTTCAACCTGCAAACAAACTCAGGATGAACAGTATGCACATAGCTTGGTGGCTGCTCCATATATACCTCTTCTTGCAAATCACCATGCAAGAAGGCATTCTTTACATCCATCTGATGTCAAGACCATTCCTTTGATGCAGCCATAGCAATGACTGCTCTTACAGTTGCCATCCTTGTAACCGGACTGAATGTTTCTTTATAATCAATGCCATATGTTTGTGCATACCCCTTGACTACTAATCTTGCCTTGTATCTGTTCACAAAACCATCTGCATTGTGCTTCACCTTATAAACCCACTTACAACCAATTGCATTCTTATCTTTAGGCAAATGTACCAATTTCCATGTAGCATTTGCTTCCAAGGCATCCATTTCTTCATCCATGGCTTTCTCCCATTTTTCTTTTCCCATGGCTTGCTCAAAAGAAGTGGGTTCTGATTCCTGTATCACTTTGACCATATAGGCATAGTGAATGGCTATAAATCCATCATATTTTAGCCTATCCATAGGATACCTAGCTCTGGTAGACCTGTGCAAAGTAGGTTCACTCCCAGGTGCTCTCAAAACATCCCTGGTCTTCCTTACTCCAGGTGTAACAATAGAAGGAATACCCAACTCATAATCAATGCTCTGTTTTGAGCCATTGGATTCACCATCCATATAAGAGTGACCTGCATTCACATCAAACATGGGCTGATCTACCTTCTCTTTTCCTTTTCGTGAAACCTGCATTCCACTATTTGCATTGTTTTGAGGAGATTCTCCTGATCTCAATCTGCCTGTCCATGGCGAAGAATGTGAACCACTGCTAGAGGACACTCCAAGTCCACTAATATTTTGTGACTGCTGCTATGAATTCTGTGCAGCATTACCATTTTGTGCATCTACATCATCAATCACATTTAGTAGTTTATGCCAGTAACTCATCTCATAAAAAATAGCATCTCTACTCACTGTAAACTTACGAGTAGAAGGGTTGTAGCACCTATATCCTTTATGCTATGCAGAGAGTAATCAATAAAGATGCACTTCTCAGCTTTTGGATCCAACTTGGATCTCAACTCATCGGGCATATGAACATAGGCAATGCAACCAAAAATCTTCAAATGAGAAATATCTGGTTTCCTACCAGTATACCTCTCCTCTAGAGTCATCCCATGTATTGCTGCAATGGGAGTCTTGTTCATTATGTAGACTGCTGTAGCAACTGCTTCAGCCCAGTAAAAATCTGGCAAGTCTTTTTCATTGAGCATGGCACGAGATACCCCTTCAATATGCCTGTTTTTCCTTTATGCAATTCCATTTTGTTGTGGGGTATGACTGCATGAATATTGCTGCTTTATGCCATGCTCCTGTAGGAATCTTGCAAACTCATTTGAGAGGTACTCTCCCCCTCCATCTGAGCTTAGGCATTTTATTTGCAGCTTGTTTCTTTTTCAACCATAGCTTTAAGAGTTTTGAAATGCTCAAAAACTTCATTTTTCTTTTTCATAAAATACACCCAAACTTTTCTGCTATAGTCATCAATAAAAGTGACAAAATAATGACAGCCTCCAAGAGATGCAGCTTTCGTAGTCCACACATCAGAGTGGATTAATTCCAATGACTTCTTACTCTCTTGAACATGTCTAAGAAATGGTTTCCTTGCCTGTTTTTCAAACTGACAGGCTTCACATACCTTATGCATTTCTGCAACCTTGAATTTAGGCAATCCTGCAACAATATTTTGGGCTTGCATTGATTTAAGTCGCTGTACATTAACATGACCAATGCATTTATGCCAGATATCAATATTTGCAACTACACCGGTCCCATGTGCAAACATTGCTGCACTCAATTCAAGCATGTCTGCATCCAACGTAAACATTCTGCCCTTCTTCTTTCCTTTTGCTATCAAGCGCCCTTTATTTTTCATATCCTCAACAAAGCATCCATGAGAATTAAATCTGACCTGCAAGCCTTGCTCAACCATTTGACCAACAGAAACCAGGTTCTTGGTGATATTCAAGACATGAAATACATCCGACAGGTATTTCTTTTTCCCATCCTGCATAGACAAATGAATTTTTTCAATCTGCACAATAGGATCTGCAGTTCATCACCAGTCTCCACAAATCCTGGTTTTTCCATTTTCCTTGCGTCCTGCATCCATTCTGCATGACCTGTCATGTGGTTTGATGCACCTGAGTAAACATACCATACATCGTTGCTTTCTTCTGCACTTGTCACAGAATTGGTCATGTGCTGCACCATAAGCAAATGCTCATTTTTGTCATCACCCTATCTACTAGAAGATGCATAATTCCCTTGTTGCAAATTTCCATTCATGATGTCATTCTACTTTTTATAGCAGTCTTTAGCCATATGACCCATTTTACCATAGTAGTAGCATTCAACATTGCTGTTTGCATTTTGGCCTGTTTGCCATCCACCAGGACCTCTTTGGCTCCCCTTGCCTCTAGAGTTACCACGTCCTCCTCCATAGGACTGGTTTTCTTGAGTTTGCTGCATATTCTGATTTCTACCATAGCCTCCAGATCAGCCTCCTCTACCTCTTCCAGCATTTGAGTAGAAGACAGTTTCTTTTGAAGTTTCTCGTAAAGAAGATGCACCACCATTTCTCTGCTCCTCAGAAATTAGAAGAGCAATCAACTCCTCAAAATCAAGAAATCTTTCACGGATGGAAATGGATGTTCGGAACTGTGCATAATCCTTTTCTAGACCATTCAAGGTCACAGAAACTAAATCATCATCTTCCACTAGCGACCCAATGGAAGCAAGTGCATCTGCAATCTTCTTCACCTTCATGTGGTAGTCATTGATGCTCATATTTTCTCTTTGCACATTGTGCAACTCTTGCTTGAGCTGCATTTTCCTGGCTTGTGTATTTGTGCTATACATTTTAGACAAAGTATCCCATGCCTCCTTTGGCGTACTTGCATCTTGAATATGCACAATCATAGAGTCTGAAATACTGATAGACAGCCAGTACATAACTTTTCTGGCTCTCTCATGCCATCCTTTAAATGCCTGCATTTGCTATTGATTGGGAACATCAGGAAGAACTGATTCTTCTTCATTTCCTGCAACGAATTCCCAATATCCTTTTCCCATAAGGAAATTCGTCATTCTAAACTTCCATGCTTGGAAGTTGTTCTTGTCAAGCTTTTCAGTGACAATCTGTAAAAGAGAATCAGATGCCATTACAGGACACTGCAAAAAATTCTGTCATTGCAAAAACCACAGCTTCAACCTCACAAGGGCAAATCTGCAAAACTGATGAAAGTTGTATTTAACCACACAGTCACTTCCTAGTGACGGTTTTGCATCAATAGGCAACAAGGATGATTCTTAACTCCCAATGTCTTTGCGCACATGCATACGATCCAATTTCTACAGTAACTTTTCAGCGACCTGTAGAACAGTGGTTGCACAATTTAAAACAAGGCCTTTTCCTAAGTGCGTGCAGAAAACTTCTGCCTCCAAAATAGGCCCCAAAATGGCCTTGAATCTGAGACAATGCACTCTTGTACTTTCTGGCTGTGCTACCTGCAAAGACTTGCTCCCAAACTCGAAAAATGAAAGCAACACTCGTCCTCTTACCAGAACACAACGAACTTGGTTTTCTTTCTTGAGCTCCTTACCACGAATGAGGCTCTAATACCATGTCAAAATTGTGGGAGAGAAGGAAGGAGTCTCACTTGTAGCTTTCTTGCTTGCACAATGGGGGAATACACACACAGGTGGAGGCTGAAAACAGTTTTCCTCTTCTTAGTTGTGTAAGCCAAAAAGAACTCTAGTAAATAGAAATAGAAGAACCCTATATATAGGTCTCAAACTAAACTCAACTAACTAAGGTGGCATACTAACTAAGCCACGAACTAGAGTAGATAAGGATAGCTATCATCTAGCTATTATTCATAGGTGATGTACCAACCGCATCTACAACTAACAAGTGGAGGGGAGCTTCGAGCTCTACCCCGAGACCTACGGACCACTTATTGCTCAAGTGTTTCAAACCGAGCGACCATTGCTACCTCTCACATAGCCGACACGCAATGCCTATCTTACGGGTGTAGTGAGCTTACCTTGATGCTCGATCGAGTACCCTCCTCTTTCTTGCACACTAGTAGCTCCACGATCCTTGAGGCAAGCTCAAGCAACCTCAATCCCTCTCCCATGAGCTTCATCCTCCATAGCCACGCGCGAGACAAGAGAAGAGAAGAGAGGAGGAGAAGATGAAGAGAGAAGATGGAGGGCTTCTTCTCCAAGATCCCTCACTCTCACACAATCACTCCCTCAGTCCCTCACACTCTCTCAATCCCTCTCTCAAGCACAAGCAAGAAGGCAAGAAACAAGAGAAGAAGAAGAAGAAGCTTTGGCCACACACAAGAATGAGCTTCCCATTCACTTTTCAACTTTATATACATGCCTTATTTTTCATGGGTGGTCATCCCCCTTTTTTACATGGCCGGCCATTAGCCTGGCCCATTTTCTCATTTCCCACTATTCTAGGATATCCCCAACTAATGCATACAATTTGCACAAGAGTGAGCCTGGTGCTCTCTTACAAGGTTTTGGAAGTGTTTTTGCACTTAATGGTGTGCTTTTTATTTTTTTACTCTCCTTGGGCGACTCTAAGACTTCTTGAGGATCGTGCCCATGCATTTAATTTTTTCCAGGGTCTAGTTGCCAGTTAATGCACCTTTTCCTTCTTTTCTCTTTTTTCCATTTCCCGCTCCTCTGTGTGTGATAAACATTACCCCTCTCCTAGCCAAGTGCCAGTCCCATGGCACGGTGGTGGGAGGTAGTGGGATAGATGATGCTGTCGCGAGGTGGACCGGGTGAGTAGATGATGCTGATGCTTGTGAATGAGAAGTGATGGGGTTTGATGACGATGACCCGGAGAGATTCTGGCAGGCTTGAGGCTCCATGAAGATTCTAGGCATCTTTCACACTGTTGGGGCGCCCCGTTAGGTAGCCGGTTGTCCTTGGAGTATCTGAAACACTTGAAGCAATAAGCAATCCCTGAGGAGGGTGGTATTGGAGGGATTTATTCTGGAAAAACCCCCCAAACGCTGTTTGCCTTGAAAATCCGTGGCTGTGGTTGGAGATCCTTGTCTTTGAGTAGAAGGTCTTTAGTTTTGAGTTGAAGGTCTTCAGGCTTGTGGAATCAATAAGCTATCCGTAGATCTTGAGACGTTGGGCAGGGATCGTTGGATGATGAGGTTCCAAGATCTATGCCAATGGCAGATCCAACACTGGGGTTTTCTTCTGCTTGATTTGGTTCAGTCATGGCAGCGATCAGGAGACGGATGTTTGGCAACATAAAGTGTGTGGAGCCCTTTAGACCTCTGCAGTGAAGCTTCAAAGTTGTGGGAATGGCTGACTGATGGAGAAATTTCCTGTCATCAGAGGATGTAGTGGACGATCTTCTGCAGCCAAGCAGCCAGTTCTAGAAACACGAACATAACTTGCAAGAAAAGTTGTGCACTTCCTGGGGGGTGTGTCTATCTCACTGTGTAGTGCATGGTGCTCGTGCTAGTGGAACTGGGAAATGGGTCTAACCTTGGGCAAGCCCTTGGTAATGTCCCACTCTTGAGGACCCAATTCATGCGTCATTGGAGGTGTGGTGCAAAACTTAGGGTGACAGGTCTAAAAGTCATGTCCTTGATGTGCCCTAAGTGTGAAGTGGGGGAGGGGCTAGAGAGGACTCTAGATGCAGTGAGTGTGGTGCACAATAATAGTGAAGAAAGATTGCAAGCACATGTGAAGTGTCCTCCCTGTCAACTTGTTTAGTAGTAAATTCATCTTTCAGCTTTGCTATTTTTGCTATTGTCTGGCTTTTTTTTTTTTTGGAGAATGGGAGAGAGTACATTTGGCAAGGTATATGGCACCGATTTAGTCACGGGGCGGTCGCAGGCATTGTGATAAGAATGCGCGACTTTGTAGGTATTCTTTAATACCGACTTTAGCTCTCAGAGGAGTGGTGGACAAGAAGGGGTGATTACACCTTGCAAAGTGGGTGTCACTCATATTTTTTAAGAGCTCTAGACAAAAGGCAGGGAGGAGAGTAGCCCGCATCATCAACCTAGTCATGGCTCTACTATCTATTCCTAGGTTAATATCAAAGAAGAGTGGGGGGGAGATGCGGGGAGTGAACTACAAAATGTGGTCCATGCATCAAAATTGGTGTCCCAAATCCTCCGCCATTTCGGCTGTGCCTCATAGCCTTGAACGGTTTTGGGAACCAGATTTACCTTGTCTTCCCAGTACTCTTGTGACTCTTGTCGCCACCTAGTCATTATCATGCTCCTTTCTTCCATCCATCTGTTTGCAAGTTCGTTAGCCAGATCTTTGATCTTGGCTATGACTCCTAGAGGCAGGGCCCGGTCCAGAGAGCGTGGGAAAGCAAATGAAAGCTCGAACGGCCTCTTATGTAACTCTTGTTGATGCCAAATGACCAACTCTTGGGGCCAGTCTACAGGATGTGTATTACTCCTCAATGGCATGGGCTCCTCAGGGAGTTGTTGTGGAAGTGTGCGTGCTCGGCATTGGTCCTCCTCAGCTAACTCTTGTCTCCTTCTCCTTGCTGCAACTATGTGCTCAGGTAGATGGGCATCTGCAGGTTCCTCCTGTGGGATATCGGGTTGAGGCAGACTCGGCATCCTTTGTGGCTCTTTGTCATCATCTTGCTCGAAATCCGAACCCTCTTTGACATTTCGCTCAACCACAGGGGGAATGACTGGTGGTGGTAGTGGTGGCTGCTCCTGCTCCTGAAAACCTAACTCCTTGAGCTCAGCAATGGAAAGGCCAGTACAACGTAGGTAGTAGAATTGTTGCTCTTTAGTGATTCCTGTACTTGTTGGAAGCTCCCACTCTTGAAGATCGTATCTTAGAGCTCGGGTGGTTAGCTCCAACTTTCTTTTCACCTTTTCCACTGGATCAATGCCCTCAGCTTGCGTCACATGGAGCACCATGTTGAGGAAGGCCTACCCACTCGGTCTTAGTGGTTATTTCTGCAGCCTCAATCCTAGCTTCTGTAAGCATTCTTTCACATTCTGCCACTGCCAGGTGTTCGGTTAAGTCCCTTACCTGTCAAAATTTTTCCTTTCCCATTCCATGGCTCTCTCCTCCATCCTTTTCCTTTCTTCCTCCAGTTGGTTCGCTAGGGTGGTTACTACCTGTTGCTGCTCATTTGATAAAAACCATAACTGGTTTCTTTCTCTTAATTTTTGAACCAGCTGCTCTTCAGCAATCCCTCTGGCTTGATCGAAAATGCTAAGCCTTTGGTGCACCTCGGCCATGATTTCTGATTTTTCATGCACCAGCTACTCTTGACTTTGGATTTCAACGAGGAATAGCCTTTTTTGATTGAAAGCCATGGCTATGAGGGTTTCTACGTCTTCCTGGGAGGTCTCCAGTGCATCTTGTAATCTTTGCACTTCATCCTGTAGCCGTTTTGCTTCAGTTGGTGAGACTCTTGGCCCTTCACTCTTTAGGAATTCGATTTCACTTATTAACCTGTTCTGTTCTTCTAGCTCCTGCCACGACTGGGGTTCCGTGGCATGTTCTTGTGGAACAGTGGCTTCGCCTTCCTGAACCCCCCGGTAGAGCATTTCCACTTGAGCAACCATTTACTATAGATCACTGTATTGCTGCATCAGTAGCTTTAGGCTCCTTTGTTCTGCCACTAGGCGCTGCTCCTCATCCTCCAGCCTTTGTCTAAGGCGGCTTTCATTGTTTTGGGATTCCTTCATTTTTTCTGCTAGTTGGTCCTGCAGGGCCTTTATTTCTCTCCGTCTGTCGACTTCCTCCCTTGAGACTTCTAGCCTAAGGGCCGCTGACATCTATTTTTCTTTCTCTAGCTCTAGCAAGGCCACCTTCTTCTCTTCTTTTGCCTTGTCCAATTGTGTTAGTAGCTCGACCACATATGCATCATAGTCAGTGTCGGCAGGCATGGGAGTATGGGGTGTGGTGGTCGATGCCTCCAGCCTTTGTCGTTTAGGGTCTTGCCGTGACTCTGCATTTGCGGCGGTAGTGGGCCTTTTCAATCTGGTTTCAGGCACAATTTTGGCCACCTTGCTCACTAGCATCTGCACCATGGTCATGAGTTGTGTCGTGTCGAGGGGAGGTGTGGGTTGTGCAGTGGTTGTAGTCGTAGCTTCAGCTGTTCTCAGCACAAAGGAGGAAGTGGATGTAGTGTTGAGATATCGAGCTCCACTCATGATACGCCAGGGTGACCGTTGTGTATTTATGTCACCGACTTGTCAGTTGTAGATGCGGTTGGTACACCGCCCATGAATAATAGCTACATGACAGCTATCCTTATCTACTCTAGTTCGTGGCTCAGTTAGCATGCCACCTTAGTTAGTTGAGTTTGGTTTGAGACCCATATATAGGGTTCTTCTATTTCTTTGTATTTGAGTTCTTTTTGGCTTACACAACTAAGAAGAGGAAAACTGTTTTCAGCCTTCATCTCCGTGTGTATTCCCCCATTGTGCAAGCAAGAAAGCTTCAAGTGAGACTCCTTCCTTCTCTCCCACAATCTTGACATGGTATCAGAGCCTTGTTCGTGGTAAGGAGCTCAAGAAAGCAAGCCAAGCTTGCGGTGTTCTGGTAAGAGGAGCAGTGTTTCTTTCATTTTCTGTTTTGGGAGCAGATCTCTGCAGGCGGCACAGCCGAAAATTGCAAGAGTGCATTGTCTCAGGTTGAGATGCCCTTCACGGTGAAGCAAGAGGGCAGTATATGCACTCAGGAAGTTTTCTGCACGCACTCAGGAAAAAGCCCTATTTTATGCTGTGCGACCACTGTTCTACAGGTCGGTGAAAAGTTACCACAGATATTGCATCGTATGCTCGTGTGCAGAGACATTGGGAGTTACAAAATCATCCTTTGTTCCTATATATGCAAAATCGTCACTAGGAAGTGACTGTGTGGTCAAATACTACTTTCACCAGTTTTGCAGATTTGCCGTGTTCTTTGCAGTGACAAAATTTTTTGCAGTGTTCTGTAATGGCGTCTGATTCTCTTTCACAGATTGTCATTCACTGAAAAGCTTGACAACAACAACTTCCAAGCATGGAAGTTTAGAATGATGAATTTCCTTATGGGAAAAGGATATTGGGAATTTGTTGCAGGAAATGAAGAAGAACCAGTTCTTCCTAATGTTCCCAATCAACAGCAAATGCAGGCATTTAAAGCATGGCATGAGAGAGCCAGGAAAGTTATGTACTGGCTGTCTATCAGCATTTCAGACTCTATGATTGTGCATATTCAAGATGCAAGTACGCCAAAGGAGGCATGGGATACTTTGTCAAAAATGTATAGCACAAATACACAAGCCAGGAAAATGCAGCTCAAGCAAGAGTTGCACAATGTGCAAAGAGAAAATATGAGCATCAATGACTACCACATGAAGGTGAAGAAGATTGCAGATGCACTTGCTTCCATTGGGTCGCCAGTGGAAGATGATGATTTAGTTTCTGTGACCTTGAATGGTCTAGGAAAGGATTATGCACAGTTCCGAACATCCATTTCCGTCCGTGAAAGATTTCCTGATTTTGAGGAGTTGATTGCTCTTTTAATTTCTGAGGAGCAGAGAAATGGTGGTGCATCTTCTTCAGGAGAAACTTCAAAAGAAGCTGTCTTCTACTCAAATGCTGGAAGAGGTAGAGGCAGAGATAGAGGAGGCCGATTTGGAGGCCGTGGTAAAAATCAGAATATGTAGCAAACTCAAGAAAACCAGTCCTATGGAGGAGGACGTGGTAACTCTAGAGGCAAGGGGAGCCAAAGAGGTCATGGTGGATGGCAAAGCGGCCAAAATGCAAACAGTAATGTTGAATGCTACTACTGTGGTAAAATGGGTCATATGGCTAAAGATTGCTATAAAAAGCAGAATGACATCATGAATGAAAAATCGCAACAAGGGAATTATGCATCTTCTAGTAGACAGGGTGATGACAGAAATGAGCATTTGTTCATGGTGCAGCACATGAACAATTCTGTGACAAGTGTAGAAGAAAGCAACGATGTGTGGTATGTTGACTTAGGTGCATCAAACCACATGATAGGTCATGCAGAATGGATGGAGGATGCAAGGAAAATGGAAAAACCAGGATTTGTGGAGACTGGTGATGATACTACACATCCTATTGTGCAGATTGGAAAAATTCATTTATCTATGCAGGATGGGAAAAAGAAATACTTGTCCGATGTATTTCATGTCCCGAATATCACCAAGAATTTGGTTTCAGTTGGTCAAATGGTTGAACAGGGCTTGCAGGTCAGATTTAATCCTCATGCATGCTTTGTTGAGGATATGAAAAATAAAGGTCGCTTGACAGCAAAAGGAAAGAAGAAGGGCAGAATGTTTACGTTGGATGCAGACATGTCTGAATTGAGTGCAGCAATGTTTGCACATGGGACCGGTGTACTTTGCAGATATTGATATCTGGCATAAACGCATTGGTCATGTTAATGTACAGCAACTTAAATCAATGCAGGCCCAAAATATTGTTGCAGGATTGCCTAGATTCAAGGTTGCAGAAATGCATAAGGTATGTGAAGCCTGTCAGTTTGGAAAACAGGCAAGGAAACCATTTCCTAGACATGTTCAAGAGAGTTAAAAGCCATTGGAATTAATCCACTCTGATGTGTGGACTACTAAAGCTGCATCTCTTGGAGACTGTCATTATTTTGTCACATTTATTGATGACTATAGCAGAAAAGTTTGGGTGTACTTTATGAAAAAGAGAAGTGAAGTTTTTGGGCATTTCAAAACTCTTAAAGCTATGGCTAAAAAAGAAACAGGTCTGCAAATAAAATGCCTAAGGTCAGATGGAGGGGGAGAGTACCTCTCAAATGAGTTTGCAAGGTTCCTGCAGGAGCATGGCATAAAGCAGCAATATTCATGCAGTCATATCCCACAACAAAATGGAATTGCAGAAAGGAAAAACAGGCATATTGGAGAGGTATCTCGTGCCATGCTCAATGAAAAAGACCTGCCAGATTTTTATTGGGCTGAAGCAGTTGCTACAGCAGTCTACATAATGAACATGATTCCCACTGCAGCAATACATGGGATGACTCCAGAGGAGAGGTATACTGGTAGGAAACCAGATATTTCTCATTTGAAATTTTTTGGTTGCATTGCCTATGTACATGTGCCAGATGAGTTGAGATACAAGTTGGATCCAAAAGCTGAGAAGTGCATCTTTATTGGTTACTCTCTGCAGCAAAAAGGGTATAGATGCTATAACCCTTCTACTCATAAGTTTACAGTGAGTAGAGATGTTGTTTTTGATGAGATGACTAGCTCGTATAAACCAGTAAATGTGATTGATGATGTAGATGCACAAAATGGTAATGCTGCACAAAATTCACAACAGCAGTCACAAAATATTAGTGGACCTGGAGCATCCTCTAGCAGTGGTTCACATTCTTTGCCATGGACAGGCAGACTGAGATCAGGAGAATCTTCTCAAAGCAATGCAGATAGTGGTATGCAGGTATCACGAAAAGGAAAAGAGAAGGTTGATCAGCCCATGTTTGATGCGAATGCAGGTCACTCTTATGTGGATGGTGAATCCAGTGGCTCAGAACAGAGTATTGATGATGAGTTGGGTATTCCTTCTATTGTTACACCTGGAGTAAGGAAGACCAGGGATGTTTTGAGAGCACCTGGGAGTGAACCTACTTTGCGCAGGTCTACCAGAGCTAGGTATCCTGTGGATAGGCTGAAATATGATGGATTTATTGCATTCACTATGCATATATGGTCAAAGTGATACAGGGACCAGAACCCACTTCTTTTGAGCAAGCCATGGGAAAAGAAAAATGGGGGAAAGCCATGGATGAAGAAATGGATGCCTTGGAAGTAAATGCTACATGGGAATTGGTACCTTTGCCTAAAGGTAATAATGCAATTGGCTGTAAGCGGGTTTATAAGGTGAAGCACAATGCAGATGGTTCTGTGAATAGATAGAAGGCAAGATTAGTAGTCAAGGGGTATGCACAGATATATGGCATTGATTATGAAGAAACATTCAGTTCGGTTGCAAGGATGGAAACCGTAAGAGCAGTCATTGATATGGCTGCATCAAAGGAATGGTCTTTACATCAGATGGATGTAAAGAATGCCTTCTTGCATGGTGATTTGCAAGAAGAGGTATATATGGAGCAGCCACCAGGTTATGTGCATGCTGTTCATCTTGAGTTTGTTTGGAGGTTGAAGAAAGCATTGTATGGCTTGAAGCAAGCAGCTAGAGCATGGTCTGATAAGATAGGACAATATCTTGTCACTATTGGCTTTCAGATTTCCAAGGCAGATTCCTCACTTTATGTGAGAAAAACAGAGAAAGGTATTATACTACTTGTTATTTATGTTGATGATTTGATTATGAAAGGTGACAGTGATGAAGATATCCTTCATGTGAAAATGCTATTGAAGCAAAAGTTTGAGATGAAGGATTTGGGAGAGCTGCGTTATTTCTTGGGCATTGAGGTGATTAGATCACCAAGTAGGATACAGCTCTTGCAGAGGCAGTATGGATTGGACATGCTGTCCAAATATGGGATGACAGGCTGTAAGCCTATTTCAGTTCCTTTGGAGCAGAATGTGAAGCTGAGCGCAGATGCAGGTGAGCTTCTGGAAGACCCTACTATGTACAGATGCATAGTAGGAAGCTTGATTTATATGACTATTACCAGGCCAGATTTGAGCTATGTTGTTGGATTGGTAAGTCAGTTTATGCAGGCTCCAAGGAAACCGCATTTGGATGCGGCTAGACGCATACTCAGGTATGTGAAGTCCACATTGCAGTATGGACTATTTTATGAGACTGGGGTTCAGATACAGCTGCATGGATACACTGATGCTGATTGGGCTGGTAGCATTTCTGAGAGACGATCTACCAGTGGATATGTGTTCTCTTTTGGGAGTGCTGCAGTCACTTGGAGCAGCAAGAAACAGCCTATAGTTGCCTTGTTGAGCACAGAGGCCGAGTACAGGGGTGCAGCAATGGTTGCATGTGAGGTAGCTTGGTTGCATAAGCTACTTTATGATATGCATCAGCCTACAGATGGGCCAGTTGTCATTTATTGTGACAACATGAGTAGTATACACTTGGCAAATAACCCAGTCTATCATGCTAGAACAAAGCACATTGAGGTGCATTATCACTATGTGCGGGAGAGGGTTTTACTAGGTCTTATTGATCTAGTTTATGTCAGCACAGAGGATCAGGTAGCTGATATATTCACGAAAGCATTGGGCGCAGAGAAGCTATGCAAGTTCAGAGACCTGCTTGGTGTGCAAGAATTGGGATTGAGCTCGAGGGGGAGTGTTGAGATATCGAGCTCCACTCATGATACGCCAGGGTGACCGTTGTGTATTTATGTCACCGACTTGTCAGTTGTAGATGCGGTTGGTACACCGCCCATGAATAATAGCTACATGACAGCTATCCTTATCTACTCTAGTTCGTGGCTCAATTAGCATGCCACCTTAGTTAGTTGAGTTTGGTTTGAGATCCATATATAGGGTTCTTCTATTTCTTTGTATTTGAGTTTTTTTTGGCTTACACAACTAAGAAGAGGAAAACTGTTTTCAGCCTCCATCTCTATGTGTATTCCCCCATTGTGCAAGCAAGAAAGCTTCAAGTGAGACTCCTTCCTTCTCTCCCACAATCTTGACATATAGTAGGGATTTGCCCTTCCCTACGACCATTGGAGCTGCTTCCACACTTGCACTGGCTTCGGCTTTATGGCGGGGACTTACGGGTTTTTCTCCGCCCCCATGGGTCTCTTCCACAGATCTTCGTGTAGCTTCTGCCAATTCGGCCAGTTCCTTCAGTCGCTGCTCTTCGACTTCCATGACGCCCGCATTCTTTATTGCTTCATCTATGATGGCTATCAGAATACCACCGTATTTGATTGTAGCTGCCTTTGACACAGGTTTTTTCCTTGCAAAATGTGCGGTTGAGGCAGGGGATTCTTCTCCCTGCTGGTGCTTCCGCCGGAGCCAGGAGGATGGCTGAACTTTGAATGGTCTTTTGCACGAACCCATTCTAGTATATCTCTTCAGGGACTCCTGCTGCAATGCTTTCCAACAGCGGGACCCCGATCATGTTCATCAATGCATTGTACCGTTGGCTCGAGAAGAGGGTATGGATCATCTTCGCTTGTAATTTCACTATTGGTTCCGGGATGTCAGCCAAGCTGATTCCATCCACGGTGTGCACCTCTTCTTTCTTTACCCCTAGCATGGCATAAACATCCCGTCTCGGCCGTCTCTCTTTCTTGGGTACGAGCCCCAGGGCCTTTTCTATGATTGTTGCATTGAGGGGCACTTCAATTCTTCTTTCCTGCTCCCTTGTCCTTATTGTGACAGTGCCATAGTTCCTGCCCTTGTCAAAGTTCCTCAGGAAATCCGCACACATGCCGTAATCCACGGCTTGCCCCACCTTTTCCACATACTTGTGGAGGTGGCATCTGTCCACCAAGTCTTTGACCATAGGCTCCTCCAGGATGGCCTCATCCAGATTCAGTGTGTTCTTGAAAGTGAATTGACTGAATCCTCGTGTCTCGATGCTGATGCCGAATTTGGTCATCTCTTCTTCGGAGAATGGGAGTTTGCCCCCTTTGTCTTGTCCTGCCATGGTGGTGACCTGTCAACACACCATGCCAACATTAATGCCTAACAATCGGCTTATTTCTAATCAAAATTCAGTTTGAGAGAAAAATGTATATGCCCAAAATTGGTATACTTGCTTAGAGGCTTGAATTTTAGAGATTGGCCCACAGTAGTAATTACTATTGTTTTCCCTTGTAGTATTCTTTTCATAGAAACTTAAATAATTATAAAATTCTGCTAGCTAGATAGCATGACTCTCATTTTTCTCTGCTCTTGCTCACATTGCTCCCCCCCTTGTCGCAGATCTTTCAAGGAATCCTTCCTAGGATTAGCATAGGAAGGACAAGGTAACCGTTGTTTCGTGTGTGTTGACTTACCTGGCCAATAACCAATCATAGAAGCTTGGATTGTATTTGAGTTGGGCAAGACAATCAAGAACAGATGGTTGGATGGAGACTTGGGAAATGTAGGTCAAGACATCATGGAAGAGATCTCCAGTATTGAGGCGACTGGCAACATGTAACTCCTCTTCAGTGAGGAATTGGTCCATGTAGGGGTGAGCGAGCACCTGATCGTCTAAATATTGGTTACGGCCAATGGCCAAAACCCTAAATGATATAGGTGCCACATAAGTAGGGTCATATTTGAGGGGTTTAACGGCCTTGTGTTGCTCAGCATTGGTCATTATCTGGCAACCTTTTGTCTCCCATTGGATCCTTAGAGTAAACCATTGTTGCAAGAACGTGGAAGGCGAGCCCGCCATCTGCGTGAGCTCTTGCAACTCGTGTTCAAGAGCAGAACGAGGGGGCTTACGATATGAAGTGATAAGTCTTCTGAGGGTAGCTTGTTCCTTTGATATTTCGTCGTTTGCTATCAGTTCGGCATCAATTTTGGGGAATTTAGTGGTCATAAGTTCGTATTCTTCCCAAGTGCATGGTAATGCACGAACATCCGAAGCAAGCATTTTTTCAAGAAGACCTAGGTCTAGCCTCTCATAAATTCTAGCGAATGTAGTGAAAGTTCTGTCCAACATCTTAATGCAAGTTATTAAGTCATCCCTAGAAGTCGCGGCAAGGTCCTTAGCCAAGGAGAGGAAAGGTTGTATCGCGTATGAAGGTTTAAGACCCGATGGTGGGGGCGGTGCAACTGGACTGGATAGTGGTGGCTCCCTCATCGGTGTCATGGGTTGGGCCTTGCACTCTGAAGCACTTTAAGGTGCTGTAGGAAGCTCCGGGGGCATGGGGGTCATGCTGGGTTCTGAGTGAGCAGTCATAGTGGTTTTTAAGTTCTTTGGATTAGGTGGGTTTAAGGCTTGTGGCATTTGCTTTGGTCGATAGATGAGCTGAGACTTACTAGCCATAGCTGGCCATGGCTTGCTGACTATGTTCTGGGCACCACTTATGCAAGCCTCCCTCACTAGGGTGAGATTGCTTGTAGATGAGCTTCTTAGCTGGCCATTTTTAGGCACCCAAATCCAGGGCTTGCCGTGGTAGTATCCTTGTTCTTGCAAGAGATCTTTGGGAATCCATCGCGGCGTGGTTGCGTGTCTACGGTGATAGCGCCTAGACTGCTCTTAGGTCAAGATGGCTGATGATTTTGGCGGTTAGGATTACGTTTAGGTGGTGTACCTGGATGTGGTTTTTGCCGATTTGGCACCCATATAAGCTTGGACTCCTTGGCCTTGCGAGCACTCTTGGTGGGTTTGGGCCTGGGGTCGAGAGCCTGGCATGAGGCCATAGTTTCCTTCTGTTCAGACTCGGGCTGAAGCGTGGTCGTAGGGGTTTCTATCGGTGGCTTCGTAATGGTGGAGGAATCAAGACAGCCCTTGCTGAAGGTCTTCACTATACACACATTACCGATAGTAAGATGTATGTGGTTTAGGTTGTAATACACATTACAGTTTGTTTGCTTCTTGAAAGTGGGACCTAATAGGGACACATGACCGGCTCCTTTAGTGTCAGGCAACACATGGAAGAAGGCTGGTAAACTTTCAGACTCGATGGAAACAACCACCTTGCACTTCCCTAGGAGTGAATAAGCAGTACCCCCAAACAGGGTGAGTTTGGCCTTAGTGGGCTGTAGTTTCGGTTGACCAATGCATGTCCAATGGTCATGCGTCAAGATGTTGTAGTTGGCACCTTCATCAATCAAGGCCTCAAAAGAATACACCATTCCTACTGCGACTGTGATTCGTAGATACGCCAGTGCCACTGCTTCTTCGTCCTAATCTGTAAGGTCGGTTACGGTAGCCATGCGGACATTCAGTGGGGATTCTAGCATGGGTGGCTCATGCAATGGATGGGAAGGAGGATAGTACTTCTTTATGCGGCTGCCATTAAAAAAGCCTATTCCTTCACCGTCAAGTGTCTCCAACTCAACATACCCGGTCCTACCAATCATGCGTACTCTGAAAGGCCCTAGCCCCCGAAACTTCATCTTTTGTTTATGTCCTTTTACCGAGTATAGCAGAACAAGGTCCCCTTGTTCGAAGTCTTGCTGCTTGACATGCTTGTCAAACCACATCTTTCGTCGAGCCTTTTCACAAATTAGAGAGTGAGTGGCGAGGAGTCAGGTCTCCGTTAAGCGCTCTAGCTCCACCAAGCGGTTGGTCCAAGCCTCTCTTCCCTCCCAACGCTCTTGGACTGCTAGCCTCAAGCTAGGGATGAAGAATTATAAGGGTAAAATGGCTTCAGTTCCGTACGTCAGCCTAAAAGGTGTCTGTCCTACAACCGTTTTATAAGCTGTGCGATAGGCCCACAAGGCCGCCATTAGCTTGTTGTCCCAGTCACTTCTTGAAGTAGACACGACTTTTGTAAGCATTGGACTAAGATTTTATTTGTGGATTCGGCTTGGCCATTAGCCTGAGGGTAATAGGGAGAGGACTTCCGATGAATTATTAGGAAGGTAGAGAGCAAGTGGGCAATCACTCTATTAATGAAGTGTGTGCCTTGGTCGCTTACAAGTTTGATTGGACAGCCAAACCGTGAAATGACTTGCTCCCACAAGAACTTTATGGCTGTCCTAGCATCATTCTTCCTCGTGGCTCATGCCTCTGTCGCCACTGTGGGAGCTTTTGCTCAACCACCAAGACCCACGGACCGCTTATTGTTTCAAGAGTTCCAAGCAAGCTCTCATGGCCATCTCTTACCTAGCCGACGCGCCGTCGATCCTACGAATGCAGTGAACTTACCTTGATGCTTGATCGAGTACCCTACTCTCTCTTACACTTTGGTAGCTCCACGATTCTTGATGCTAGCTCAAGCATCCTCAAGCCTCCTCCATCTCCAAGACTCATCCTCCATAGCTGCGCGCGCAAGAGAAGATAAGAAAAGAGAAGAGGAGAAGGGGAGAGGAGATGGTGGAGAGCTTCACCCTCTTGATTCCTCACTCTCTCACACACTCACTCCCTCACACTCTCACACTCCCTCTCTCAAGAGCATACACAAGCAAGAAGGAGAGAAGAAGAGAGGAAGAAGAAGACTAGTTTTGCCACACCAAAGAATGAGCTCTTCATTCACTTTTCAACTTTATATACAAAACCCTACTTCCCTTTTGGGCGGTCATTCCCTTTTTCCCTTTTTTACATGACCGGAGGGCCCTGTTTTCCATTGTCCTTTTATCTTCCTTGCTTCCTTTTCACTACCCTTTTATATTTACAAATAGCACGGGTGAGAGCCCGGCACTCTTTTACAAGATTTTAGGGTGCGCTTTTTATGCGCCTTTCCCTTTTCGTGGTTGCCTTGGCCTTTAACGGTTGTCCTTGCGCTTTTGGCCTTTTCTCCTTCTTTTCCCTCCGTCGGGTTACTTTTCTTTCGCCTTTGCCCTGCGTCTTTTCCACTTTCTTTCGCTCTCTTCGTGTTGGGGTTAACATTACCCCCCTCCTAGACGAGTGCCAGTCCCATGGCACTTACTGGTGCAGGGAGCAAGTGGCAGTATGCACTGAAGACTTCGGGGGGGCAGGGGCTTGGGGTCTGCACTGGTGACCGGTTACGTGGGGGTTGGTTGGGGATGCCGCGTAGGATGATTCTTCCGGCTCGCTGGATGCTGGGTGCTGGGTAGGCAATTAGCATTGGAGGTTGATGAAGAATGAATGCCACGTGGGTTGTGATTGTCAACACCTGCAAGTGAAAACCTGTCAGGTGTGCTGGGTGGGCAATTAGCATTGGAGGTTGATGAAGAACGAATGCCACATGGGTTGTGGTTGTCAACACCTGCAAGTGAAAACCTGTCAGGTGGTCTCTCCCTAGGGGCAGTGCTAGTCTCTGTATTGTGCACAAGACGTAGTTTGGGAGACAGGTCCAACTCTAAGCAAGCTGAGAGTGTTGTCCTGTACTTGAGGACCCAAACTGTGAATTAGTTCTGTGTAGGTATTATATGAGTGTCGTGCATGTGCGTACTTAAATATAACGTAGTTAGAAGACTGGGCGGCGGGGGTTGTGCGGACCAGAATTGTGGTAATGGGGAGTTGAAGTACACCTTTGACTCTTGTTTGGAGGCGTCGTTAGGGGTGTGCCATTGTCGTCGGAGCTTGCTTGCTTTGCTTTTCTTTCTTTCTTTATTTTTTTTTTGCCATGGTTACATGGGGGCAACAGTACAGGGGATAACGGGAGTTCTACCCCTCATCATCCGAATGGTGGGGAAGGGTGGGCGGAGGGCGGGGGGCCTTGTGGAGGAATTTTCGGCTTAGCAAGTAGCCTTTAGTGTGGAGGCGGGTTTTGAGGGTGGTGGTGGAGAGAAAGGGGTGGTTGCACTATGTGAACTTGCTGTCATTCATGTCTTCCAGCAGTGCACCACAAAAGGATGGCAAAAGAGTAGCACACATCATGAGACGAGTCATGGTGGTGCTGTCTATGGCATTGGGGTCAAAATAGAGGGGTGGAAGGTGGCGCTCTTGGGGTGCAGGTTCCTGGTGTACTAGGATTCTAATTAATCTAAGGTAGTTACATGTGGTGATGAAGGCTGGGTCAGGGCAAGAAGTGAATTCAGTAAGGAATTTATTTATGGAGCTGTACAAGTCGGGCAGGGTGAAGAGAAGAGCGTTCCTATGGGAAGTGATATTGGCATTATAAATAACGGGAAAGTCAAACCTGCTGTGGATGGATGGGTTAAAATCCACTCCTACCCTTCGAGGAAATGGCATAAAGGTGGGGTCGTTCCTTTCCGAAGGGAGGGTGTTGCAAAATGCCATCCACGCCTTCAGGTTGACGTAAAAAATGCGTTGCCTCCAGGTGGGTTGGGAACTATAGCCTTCCACTGTGCGAGATACTTGGAGGACTTTCTCTTGCCAAAATTCGCGGTCCTCGGTCCCCCAAGCAGTTGGGTGGGCCTCACTCTCTTCTAACCATCTAGCCTTGAGCCGGGCCCCCATGGTGATGACATCCTCCACCAACTGAATGGGCAGCACCCTATTCAAGGCGGTGGGAAACTCGAAGCGTAGGTCGAAGGGGTCTCGGCTATACTCCTACTGCTCCCAGATAATCATTTCAGCGCGGTACTCAGCGGGGGAGTCTTGGGTGCATAGCGGGAAAGGGGCAGGATGTTTTAGGGCGGGTTTGGCCTTCAGTTTCTTCTTGCCTTCTCCACCATTTCCTTCCTTTGGGTGGTGTGGGCCGCTCTTCATTCGACGGATGCGTCATGGGGTGGCACTTCGGTTTGTTGGGGTTGAGGGGGTGGCGGGGCATATTCCTCGTCTTGAGGCCCTAGTTCAAGCTCGGGCTCACCCCCTTCTGCTTGCTCCTCCTCCTGTGTTTTCTCCTCAGTGAACCCCAGGTCATCCATGTCCTGTGTTGTCAGCCCTGCTTGTGCCAGATATTTCCTTTGTTCCTCTAGGTTTTGCGGAGGGCTCGTAGCTGCAGTGGTACGTGCAGGCCTGCCGTGAGGGCCCTGCGCACAATGGTTAGCTTTCTATGCAACTGATCATTGGCCTCATCTGTTTCTGAGTGGGTGGTGTGGAGCAGCGTGTTGATGAAGGTGCGCTGCTGAGCCATCATAGCAAGCTGGGCTACCTCTGCCTGGTTTTCAGCCATCACTTTGTTGCCCTCCGCCTTGGCCAGTCGGCGTGCTAGGTCCCGCACTCTCTGCTCGTTATGGTTTGACCATTCCTTTGCCCGCCTCTCCATGTCTTCCAGGCTTTCCCCCTGTCGGAGGGTCATTGCCATAAATTGTTGTTGTTGGGCTTCGAGCTCCTGGTGCAAGCGGGACTGCTCTCGCTGCTCCTCTGCAATCTGCTCGTTGAGTTGGTCCCGCATCGCCTGCAATTTGCGCACCTATTCTGCCCTCAATTGATCCAACTCTGCAATGTCTTGTCTAATTTTTTCAAGCTAGCTCTGCGCCTCCAAGTTGGTTGCAGATAGCTGGTCATTTCTGCGCTGAAAGTGGGCATTTTCTCCCTCTCCCTGGTGAGACGCTCCATTAGGATTTTCCTTCGTCCCTCCCAGGTAGCGTCGCACTCCTTCAGGGTTTTCAGCTCCTCCACCTCCTTGGTGCTGGCCTCCTCCCTAAGCATGACGATTTCCTTTTGATATTCTGTTATTTGCCTTACTCTGTCCAGTTGGAGGGTAGCTTGCGATTCGCGCTCCGCTGCCAGCTCTTCCACCGCCACCCTCCTTTCTTGCCTGGCTGTTTGCAACTGCGCGAGCAACTCCTTTACATAGTCATCATAGTGGCCTGTTGGAGGTGGGGAGCGGGGCATGATCATAGTGGTGGCAATCTCCTCCACTTTTTGTCTTTTCTCCTCTGGCCCTGGCTCCAGCTCGGTCGTCGCTGCCCTTTTGGCCCCTGAGACTGGGGTGGCCCCGGCTGCTTCCCTCGCCAACTCTCTTTCCACCAAGAATTGTAGCCAGGTGAATACATTGCGTTCATCCACCTTTGGGGTGTGCATCAGGGCGGCTGTGTTAGGGGGCGTCACCTTGAGGGGAGTGGCTTGCATGGTTGGTGCGAGGAGAGGGGAGACGGGTCTGACCGGGTCTTTTCCCTTCCCTTCTGTAGGAGGCGGCGGCACAGGTTCTGGCGCACCAGTGCTGGGGCCGGTTGCTTCAGATTCAGATTGGTATGTTCTGCCCACTCCGTCCATGTCTTTCCTCCGCTGTTCCTCGATGGAGCGACGCGTCGCCAGCTCCAATTCTTCTTCTTCTCTCCTCCTCAGCTCTTCCTAAGCTCTTTTTCTTCTTTCCTCTTCTTCTCTTACCGACTCTCTTCGGGCCCATTCGAGCTCCTCCTTCTCTTTTCTCCTTCGCTCCTCCTCTCTCTTTCCGTGTAGGGCTTTGGTCCGTTGCTCCGCTTTCCTTTCTGGTGCAGCCTGGCGTTCTTCCTTCTCGTTGGTGTCCGTCTCTATTTCATCCGACTGTTCCTCCGCCTGGGGTTGGAACTGCGACGGTGATTCGCCTCCTTTTCCGCCATCTCCCTGTTTGTTCTCTCCCGCACGTCCCTGCCCTATTTCCTCGTGGAGGATCGCAGTGAGGGCACCTCCAAAACCTACGGTGGAGGCCTTGGAGGATGAGGCCTTGCGAGTTGATCGAGGTGAGGGGGACTCTCCTGCTACGGCCCTTCCTCCTGTTGCCAGGGCCTTTGCTGAGGCCTCAATCCTCCTTCTCACGAACCCGTTGAGGTTCACCTCATCGAGTGCCTGAGCCACTATGCTTTTGAGTAAAGGCACAGTTATCCTGGACATGATGCTATTGTACCGTTGACTCGCAAATAGGGTATGCATCATTTTTGCCTGCAGCTGGATCTTTGGATCAGGGATATCTGCCAAGTTGACTCCGTCGTTGGTGTGGACTTTCACTTTGTCCATTCCCAACATGGCGTAGACGTCCCTTTTCGGCTTCTTCTCCACCTTGTTCGGAAGCTCCAGTGCTCTTTCTACCAGTTGAAGGGTCAGTTCAACCTGCACCTGTTTGGTGGCTCCCGCGTCCCATACTGTGATGGTGCCCCTATTTTTGTTGAAGGTGCGTAGGAACTCGGCGCACAGGGTATAGTCTATCCTTTGGCCCACTGCTTCCTGATACCATTGTAAGTGGCATTGCTCCATGATCCATCGCACCGCTGCTTCCTCAATAACCACATCTTCCAAGTTGAATATGTGGTGGAACTTCAGCTAATTGAATGCTCTGGTTTCCACCGTGAGGCCGTACCACACGTGTTCCTCCTCCGAGAAAGGGAGTTTGCTAGCTTTGTCTTGACCTGCCATGGTCGCTACCTGTACATTCAGTCAATTCACTCTTTAGTATTTTTGGCAACCAATTCGTAGGACGACCATAGCATATTTTATAATTTATAATCATGATTTTTTCCTTTCAAACTTCTATCACCTATTTTTGCATGGCATTTTAATTTGGAGCCTTTTCATGCGTGGTTCACTTTTTAGTTTTAACATTCATGCTTGGTTTGCTTTTTAGATTTACTGCCCCATCCCCCTTGTGGAAAAGAAAAATCCATCCCAGGATTGGGATGTGGGTCCAAGGCGTTCAGGTTGTTTTGTGGAGGAGCCAATCGTAGAAGTTGGGGTTATATTCGAGGTGTGCAGAGTAGTCCAGGTCACAGGGTCGGATGCCTACGTGGGTGATGTATGTGAGGACATCGGTGAGGAAATCTCCGGAGTTGATCCGACTTGCGATGTGGAGCTCTTCTTCTGTCAGGATGCGATCAAGATAGGGGTGTCCTAAGATATGATCGTCCATGGTTCTCGACCTCGAAGAGTGGTTAGCACTCGATACAAGGTGGGCGCGATGTATGTGGGATCATACTCGGCTTTTTTGATGGCTCGGTGTTGTTCGGCGTTGGTCATTATGCGGCATCCTTCCATTGCCCATTTTAATCTAAGAGTGTACCACTGCTTCAAGAAGGGAGATTCGGTGTCCGCGAGGTGGGACAACCTTGCTGTCTCTTGGCTAGTGAGGCCGGACGTCGTGCGGGGGTCAAACGATGGGATGAGGCGTTGCTTAATGGCTTGCTCTTTGGAGACCTCGCGAGCGAGTAGCTCAGTGGCAGAGGGTGGAGCTTGTGCGAAGGCGAATTCAAAAGTCTCCCAAGAGCAAGGCATGGTGCGCACGTCCGTTGTAAGGGGTTCCGCTAACAGTCCCAAGTCTAGGCGGTCATAGCTAAGGGCCAGTGCCACAAAGGTGGCATCGAGCTGTTTGATGCAGTCCACAACGTCATCTCCCGTGTCCTCGGCGAGGTCAGCGGCCAGCGTTAGGAATGACTTCCCTTCACAGGAAGGCTTAAGGCCGGTGGGTGGTTGAGGTTTGCTGGGGCTAGAGGTTCTGTCGGTACAGAGCTGTTGCTGGGGGCCTGTTTGAGTCAGCAACTCGGCCATTGGTCGGATGGATGGGTCGGGTTTGATCTTAGGGACCATGCTAGTGCGGTTGGCAGGGCTGTTGGGTTGCGGGCCTGGGTGGTTGGGTGATACCGCCGGTGGTGGTGGCTGGTGCTTGGGCCGTTGGGAGTGTGGGACACCTGTGGGGTGACTCGCAAAGGAGTCGGATGACTGGGGTGGACTCTGCGGTTCGTGGTCTTGAAGAGTCAGAGGACAAGGCCTTGAGATTGACATAGGAGCAGGGCCCGTGTCAGTTGGGAATTTGGGGATCCACAGCAAGGCATTCCCTTCATAGTAGCCTTGTGCACACAGCAGGATTTTAGGGACCCATATTTGTTTAACCACGCGGCGCTTGTGATGATGGCATTTTGGTCTTCTAGGTTTAGGTTTGTAGGTGTTTCGCAGACCCGTGTGTCTAGTTCTAGGCTGATCCCGAGGCTTCTTCGGCACCCAATGCAAGCGAGTCTGTTGGGGTTTTGCCTTAGGTTTGGCGGGTTGCGGTGCATGGTGATCTGGGTGTAGTAAATATGCACGGCCCTCCTTCTTAGTCCTGGGTGCGGCTATTTCTAATGGTGGCCCGTTGAGCGATGCTGAGGTTACGAGGCGCTGGTTGAAAGTCGTGACAATAGCCACATTCCCGATTGTTAGGTGGATGCGTTGTGACAGTGCATCTCATGCTCACATACGCATCTACGTAGCAGACCATCTTGCCCTAGCCTATAGAGCTGGCCTGCAATCAAGTGATAGGGCTGGATCTTTAGGATTAATCGCCTAAGCCGTGCCCATTCCATTGGTCGTTCGGGCAGCTCGTGCTCGAGTACTTGGACTATGTTGTCTGCCCAATATGGTGTCAGGTCGGCCCTGAATAGGTCTTTTTCGTCGGATATGCAGAATAAGTGGTTGTCTGGTAATTTGTCCACTATGCCTTGTCCAGCAGCTTCTCCTATGGGTACTCGGGGCAGATGGTCAGCCATGTAGTGTTGTTTTCCCTTCCGTACTACCACTGAGAAGTCGAATTCCAAGAGCAGGAGAAGCCATCGGGCTATTCGTCCTGTAGCGCAAGGTTTGTTGACTAGATAGAGCAAGGCTTGATGGTTGACAAAGAAGGTGAAGGGGGTGGCAAGCACGTAATATCGAAACTTCTTCATGGCGAATACCATGGCTAATCCCTCCCTTTCTGTTGTCGAATAATTCATCTCTGTTTCAGTGAGCTACCTACTCGCAAAACTCACTGGGTAATCTAAGTTATGCTGACCAGGTTGGCACAGCACTGCCCCCACGGCGAACTTAGAGGCGTCGATGTGTACGTGGAACGACATAGTCCAATCTGGGGGTCGTAGGATAGGTGCCATTGTTAGGGCTTTTTTCAGTTTCTCGTAGGCTCGTCGGCACGCTTCGGTCCACTCGAAGGCAATTAGCAGCTTGTACAATGGCCTAGCGATGAGCGCGTAGTTTAGTACAAACCGCCGATAGTATCCTGTGTGACCTAAGAAGCATTGAACTCCCCTATAATTACTTGGGGGTGGGAGGTCCACGATAACCTTGACCTTTGAGAAGTCAGTGGCAATGTCGTTCTTGGATACCACGTGTCCCAAGATGCAACCGTGCTTTACCCAAAACTGACATTTCAGGGGGTTGAGAGAGAGACTATATAAACGACACCGTTCAAAGACCGCGCCGAGTTTTTCGAGATGTTGGTTCCAGGCCGAATGGACACACAGGTCATCGACGAAGACCTCCAACTCCTTGCGAAGCATGTCCTTGAATATGGTGCACATGAGGCGTTGAAAGGTGGCGGGGGCATTGGTTAGCCCGAATGGCATGACTACATAGGCAAAGATGCCCCACTCAGTGGCGAAGGCAGTCTTGTGCCTATTTGCAGAGTGGATTTGCACCTGATTGTATCCCGAGAAGCCATCCAGGAAATTGTAGGCTTCCTTACACCCTCTCAAGCATGTGCTCGGTGTACGGTAAGGGGTAGTTGTCTCTCTTTGTCGCTGCGTTTACTTTCTTGTAATTGACGCACACTCGAATCTTGCCGTTTTTCTTCATCACGATGACTATGGGTGATACCCAGTCCGTATGCTCAATTTCGTAAATGAATCCGGCTCGCATCAACTTGTCAATTTCCTCCTTGGCAGCATGGACGTGCTTTGGATTCGTGGGGTATGGTCGCTGCTTGACCGGCATTGCATCCGTTGTCATGGGTATGTTGTGAGTCACAACACTCGGATCTACCCCTCGTAGCTCATCTAAAGACCAAGCAAACACATCCCGGTACTCCCGCAAAAGAGTGATGAGGTTGGATTCTTCCTCCGTGGTCAGGTCCTCGGCAATGAACACCAGTCGGGGTGTTTCTCATTCCAGGGCTAGGTTTATCTCCTTGACCTTGGCTGGCCCTTCGATGGGTTCGTGGGTTTGCCCTTGGTGCTTGGCACTTAGCAGAACCACCACCGTGTCCCCTCTTTTGAATTTCAAAAAGCGCTTAGGGAGGCCTTGTGGCTTCCTTTGCTCCTCTGATCGCACATCGTTGGGACGCTCTGCTTCATTTTGCCGGCGCCTTAGGTGGATGGGTAAGTCTCCCCTGGTGTGTCTGGTCAGGGGTGGCCTAGGGATTTCTGGGTCATCCTCTGAAGTAACTTCAGATTCAGAGTCGAATTCCCCATTTTCACTAGGGGAGGTGGTCTCCCCTGGCGGCCGCAGTTCGGATGGCGACTCGGTTCTAAGCATGGCTACCTTTTTTGGTTGGGTCAGGCCAGCCTGCTTAAAATCCACAGCTCCCAGTTGTTCTAACCAAGCACGATCGCATTTCGCACATATGACCCCTTGGTCCATTCTAATGGCCGGCTTCGGCTGTGGTTTTGCATCTGCTAGGATTTGCTTAATCTCTCGCCCTTCGGTGTCATATTCTACGGTGTCCATCTCACCCTCACTTCCTTCATCGAAGGGTTGGCAATCTTCATATTCGTCGCCAAAATCTACCTCGCTGGATTGCTCATCGTCCCCCAAGGCTTGCTCTGCCTCATTTTGTTGGCCGGGGACCAATGCCCAGTTGTATCTGAGATTTAGTTCGTGCACTCTGGTCCACTTCCATTCGGGTTCCTCCAAGAGGTCTTGGAGCGGCTTGAGATTGGCGGCTGTGTTGCGTGCCAGTCGGTCCGTTAGGTGCCCCAGTATTCCCTGGAGTTCTTTCCTTTTGGTTGGCACTTGGGAGGTGACAGCCGTCATGGAGGCTTGCTGCCATCATGTAGATAGGTGCAAGCTGTGTTTCTCTTGGCTTGCCAACTGGAGCCCCGAGAGGAACACCAAGGAAAAGGGAATTCTCTTGCAAGAAAATCTATCTTGTAACATCAACAAGCTTGTTTATTATGTTTCATATGATCACAATGAAGAAAAGAACACCAGGCACCACAAATCTTCATGCAGCATCATGTAAATCTCCCACGGATTTTAATAGAATCAACCATCTTCTTCAATATCTTCACAAAATCCATCAATAGAACAAAGAAATCAAAGAAATACACCATCTTTGAATGGAAATACATCACATATTATTCATCTTCAATATCTTCATAGTCTTCTCTCTCAATTTCTCATATACAATCACTTTGTTTGAGTAGAATTGGCTATCTCTGACTCTCTCTCTCACACTCCATCAATAATACATCATATCCTCACTACAATCTCTCAAAAATCACCCTCAATAATCACTCTTAGGTCGTGGATACCCCTCCCAAGAGGTATGTTTGATATGAAGAGTCACCAGAGCCACTACAGTGTCTCTTCACGGCTCACTACTGTCACTTCACTCTAGTCTTCTCTTGAGTCTTCAACAGCTACTTCTTCCACTTCTTTCAGCTCTTTTGCACTTGTATTCACCTCTTTCCAAGGCTAGAAAACTTTCCCAAAGTCACACATACATTCCACAGAACACTTACAGAAGCATACAGAACAGTACCAGAACAGCTACAGTACAGAACAGAACAGAAACAGAACAGAAGCAGAAGCTCTATAGAAGACCTACAGAAGGTTACAGAAGGTCATCAAAACCTCATAACTCATTCTCAAACTATTCAAAACTCTCACAAACCATTCAAAAAGCTTTCAAAATATCTCATTCTTCATCAATCAATACTTCATTCCTCTTCACAGAAGACAATCAGAACAAAACATACCAAAACAGAACAAAATAGAAGGTATACAGAACCATTCAAAACCTATCAGAACCATCAACAAACATCATGATCTTCCAAAACACAATCATTACCATCCAAAACATTCTCAAACCACTTCTAAATCAACCAATCATCCCATAAAATCAACCATTCAGCTCTCAAAAACAACAAAAATCAGCGAAAAAACAAGTCATTTCAACACTCAACATATCCCCACACTTAATAAGGAAGCGTCCTCGCGACCCAGGAAAAAGGGAATACAAGTTCAGGGAAAAGCTCAACTTTGATCTTCAATATCTTTTCAAAAAGAATCCATCCACCACGACCCCATCTTATAACCTGTTTCTGATATAAAAATACAAAGAAAGGAAAACCTTTTATACATTAACACCTCTTATCAAACTAAAAATCAGCACAAATTTGTAAAGGATATAAGAGTTTGCTTCTTCTTCATCATCATCAGCTTCAACTCTCCAACCACGACCCCATCTCGACAAATCTCCAAAACATAGCTCATACACAAAATCCAATAGGAAACCACCACGTTCGTTTGACATAAATGAACTCACAACACAAACACTAATACACAACACAACCATCTGAATGACTCCTTCAAAAAGAGAGTTGTTCATTAAAAAGCTTCCACCATACATTGGAAAGGCATCAATGAAGATGATCCCTTTTAAAAGATTGATGTTGTCGGAATCGATCCATAGATAAGGATTCATCTACAAATTTTTTAGGAGGATTTTGGAAAAATTGGAGACAGCACATCCTTTCCAACAGTACTAAGTATCTGCTAGGTAAACAGAGGGCATGAAAATACAGTATCTCCAGCTGCTGGGAATCAATGCTAACATTGACATTCATGCACAACTTTGGAATAGGATTTGAATCAGTATGAGAGTGCCTATGCATATACGCCAGATACCAAGCAAAGTGAGCAGTTAATCTCACTGAGGGATCTGCAGACTGTGAATATTGTTGGGCAAAATGAACATAGTTTTGATAAGCTTGACTTGAAGCTGTCCATTCTCCTGGAATTACTGGCCAATTAATCTGCGGTCCTGTAAGGCAATCATCTGAACTCCATCCCCTTCTTCTGGAAATCTGAGTATCAAAACCATCACAGTCACTAACCAACTGAGGTGGTTGAGATATGGAAGTGTTAGGAGAGGGTAACGGAATAAGGGAAAGTGGATGTAGGGAAGGATAGGAAAAATCATAAAAGGAAGAAAAGGTTAAAGAAGGAGTGGCAGAAATTTGTAAGGAATCACTAAGGAAAGGTGTTAACTGATAAATAGGAAATGTGGAGGGTACATTAATGAGGGGTGAAGGACAGGGTGGAGAAGGGGAAAATATCCTATCCTCAATAAAGGAATAGTAAGTGAAAATAGGAATTTGAGGGAAATTGGAAGGTTGGAAAAGAAGGGGTAAAATAATTGTGGAATTAGTTTGACAAAGGGAAATATATATAGCATAGCGGTGAGCCAATTGTTGGTAATAGAGGAGGGTAGGAACAGAAGGTCCTAAAAGAGATCGTCTATGATAGGCATCAAAGAAAGTAGCATCAAACGGATTATGTTTGGAAAGATAGGTTAAGAGATCCATCCTCAGTTGGTTAGTACTCTGTACAAAGGTAGGAGCTGTGTTTTGTCTTTGATTGAGGACCACCAAATCAATCATGGAATGCCACGAATTATCCTGACAATCAGCTACTTTGGAGGAATAACTCTGAAACATATCAGCTATGCGCAACTCCAAATGATTGACATATAGAACAGCCTGTAAGACCACATCCCCCACATACCATGCCATATCTACCTCATCTGGAATTAACAAATCTCCTCGAAGATACATGTATGACATCAACATGGTGTCTGGCGTGACAGAATCTTCAAAGAGCATTCTAACTACCTCTGTCAACAACTCAACAGACCAAGCCCCACTCCAGCCATCCTCTGGAAAAGGTAAATCCATCGTGGAAAGCTTCATATAGAAGACCAACTTCTGCAAGTGGTAGTGGACAAAGAAAGAATGGTCTGGTAGGACAAAGTCCTGAAATTGTTCAAAGGTAGACCATAACAAGTCCATTCGAGACTGCAATCTTTCCACTTTGTCTTGGAAGAGAGGGCACAAAGTAGCCTGTCTCTGTAGGGCAGCCAAATCCTGCTGTGAAAGAGAAGGAATTAATGGAACAGGAGGGCTTGGAGGAACAGAGCGGGACTTTGCAAGCTGATCTTGCAACTGCTGGATTTGGGAGGCTTGGTTGGCCACTGTGTCATTAGCCATCTGTAAAGCTGAAAGCTTGTCATCTAAAAGAACTTGGAATTCTTTCGCTTCGTTGGACATCCTCTCCTTCTCTGTTGAAAGGTTAGTAACCTGTGACTGAGCCTCGAATAACTGGGTCTTCAATGAAGGAATCTCATCACTTTGAGTGGCAACCAGTTGGGTTTGCTGTTCCATTTGCTTAAATAGATCTGCTAGGGTATCCTTAGCAGATGCTAACTCAGATGTTGCCTTATGCAACTAGTCTTTGGACTGCATGAGCTCCTCATAGAAAGATGTGTACAGCTGTTGAACACAGGCTATCACGGACAACTCAATGGAACTTTGAATATCCTTGCAGAGGAAAGGAATGGCATCTCCTGAAACGAGACTGTTCAGGGAAGGAACTGAGATCTCCAAGGATCCTTCTCTATGTGCTCGGAACAGGTTATTACAAGTGAGATACCCAGGGAGTTCACTGCCAGAAGTAGCAGGGATAGGCACTGAGGGAAGTACAGCAGGGGCTTTATCCGCTACCCGCTTCAAGCGTTTGCACTGTATGACCAGGGGAGGCGGAGAATCATCATCCTCAATGTCAATAGGTGCTGACTCTTCTGAAGGTGGAGGAGGAGGTACTGGATCTGATGGAGGAGGTGGAGGTACAGTCTTCTGTAAACCTGAATAGGTCAAGAAGGCAGACAAATATGATCCGTAGGTAACATTGGTAACATTACCCCTCGTGACTTTAACAAAATGTTGATCCATTTTAGTAAGGAGGTATGTGCTCCAATCAATAGCAACTCCTTTCAACACCATCCTGGAAGCTGTGAAAAGCTCTTTGGACAAATAGTGGGATGGCGTTTTGGCAGGCATGAACCTGTCCTGAAGGAACTGACACGTCGTCTTCCATACAGGATCAGTAATCATAGAAAACGAAACTCTTGAAGAGTTTATCACTTTCTTAACATCAAGGACTTCCCTTGTCTGCTTCTGCAACAGCTTGAGAATCTCTTCATTAGAGAAGAGCTGACGAGTGGTCACAAAAGGTTCTCCTTTGAAGGGTAAAGACAGAGCCTTCCCTAAGCCTCGAGACGTCAATGTCATAGACATTCCTTGGACTACTCCTGTCTTCTTGCTGTAAGAGGCCAGGAACTCATCACATAACGACAGATCCTCTGGAAGTAATGGAAAAGGAGTGGCCACAAAAGCAGCAAGTCCTGCCTTCGTGAGGGGCTCAAAAGTAAGTAGGGACGAGTAATCCCTACTAACTAGTGGGACGTACTGGATAGGGGGAGGAGCATGAGAAGGTGCCATTCAGATGGTTACACACACACCACAAACACAGACAATCAAGGAGAATGCCTGGAAGGGGTGTGTATGTAATGCAGGAATGCGCACGGAAGAGTTCCAATAAAGGAAAAGTAAAGAGCACTGATGAAACAACAATGACAACACCTTAGCAGATGTGTTAAGTTGGTTTGTGTTGGTTTTTTATTTTTATTTATTTTTTTATTTTTAGTTGTGATTATTTATGTTTGAATAAATGGAAAATGAGCAAGGGAGGTGAGGGGAATTTTTAAGAATGTTTTTAGAATTTTTGAGGATTTTTTACAATTTTTTTAAATGAATTTTCTATAGTTATTGGCAATTTAGGGGGAAATTTAGGAAATGTGGAATTTTCAGAAATTATAGGGTAGGCAATTTCCAGCAGACAAAGTTCCAAAAATTGACAAAAGGCAAAATGAATTTTAAGAAATTTTTCTGAAAATTTTTTATGGAAAAATTAATGTAGTGATTAATTAAGTCACCTAAATCACATTAATCACATAAGTCAGTTAAACATTAGTCAATTAAGTCAGGTTAGTGGGATAAGTCAGGTTAGTCTACCTAAGTCTAGTTAAGTTAGTCAAGGTTGATTAGGTTAGTCTGGGTTAGTCTAGGGTGGACTAAGTCAATTAGGTTAGTCTGGGGTCAATTCTAACTAACCTAGGTGAGACTAACTAACCTAGGGTTAGTTAGTGGGGGTAGTCAACTAATCATGGTTAAGTTAGTAGGGTGTAAACTAACTAGGGGTTAGGTTAGTGGGTAGGGGACTAACCCTAGTTAGGTTAGTGGGTAGGGAACTAACCCTAGTTAGGTTAGTGGGTAGGGGTAAACTAACTAGGGGTTAGGTTATGACTAACTAAGGTTAAATGGTGGGGGTTAATTAACCATGGTGCAGTTAATTCTAACTAACTAGAGTTAAGGACTAACCAGGAGGTGGGTTGGAGGTGGAGGTGGTGGGTGGGGGAGGAGGAGAAGAGGAGGAGGTGCGGCGGCGGCGGTGGTGGAGTCGACGGCGACGGTGGCGGAGTCGGCGGAGTCCGAACGGCGGCGCGGCAGGGGCAACGTCGACAACGGGGCGGCGTTCAGCGGCGGGACAGGGGAGAAGAAGGAGAGGTGGAGGAAGAAGGAGTGGGGGGGGGGAGGGAGTGGAGGGGGAGGTCGCGGGCGGCGGGTGGAGGAGAAGGCCGCGGGCGCTGTGGAGAAGGAAGAGGCCGCGGGCGCTGTGGAGAAGGCTGAGGCCGCGGGCGGAGACGGCGGACTGGGGGGAGGAGAAGGAGTGGGGGGAGGAGAAGGAGTGGGGAGGGCGCAGGGAGGAGGAGAAGGAGTGGGGGGAGGAGAAGGAGTGGGGGGAAGGAGAAGGAGTGGGGAGGAGAAGGAGTGGGGGGGGCGCAGGGAGGAGGAGAAGGAGTGGGGGGAGGAGAAGGAGTGGGGAGGGCGCAGGGAGGAGGAGAAGGAGTGGGGGGAGGAGAAGGAGTGGGGAGGGCGGCTGGAGGAGAAAGAAAGAGAGAGAGAAAGAAGGAAGAAAGAAAGAGAGAAAGAAAGAGAGAGAGAAAGAAGGAAGAAAGAAAGAGAGAAAGAAAGAGAGAGAGAGAGTCTCACGGGCGGGTGGGGAAGGGGTGGCAGTTGGGGGGGGAAAGGGTGGGGGGAAAGGGTGGTTGCCCATGGGGGGGCCACAGGATGGGGGCAAAGGCGCGTACCCCCGTCCCGTGCTCGTGTGCGGGGCGGGGTAAAAAAATTTGCCGTGACGGGATCGAAATGGCGCTGGGAGGACGGTACGGGTTACGCGGACACGACCGGGGCGCGTGGAGACGCGTAAAATCAAAAAAGGGCGCGTTCACGCGCAAAACGGGCGAGAGAAAAAACGTAAAAAGAAAGAAAAATTAATAACTCCCAATCCAGACGTCAAAACGAAATAGCGTAAAAACGAAAAGTGGGCAGGACGATAGGGGGGAAACAAGGAAAATACGGGACGGGGGTTTCGGGAGGGGTAAAGGGCGTTCACGTGCAAAAAATGAATAAAAAACGTAATTTAAAAATTAATATCGAAAGATCCGTGCATCGGAATGAAGTGCAGAAAAAAGAAAAACTGTGCAGAAAGATGTGCCCGACAATCCTATCACGTCAAAACATAATTCCGACTAAGGTAAGACGCATTCACATGGGAAAAACCCAAAAAACAAACCCGAAAATGGGATCAAAAATTAATATCGGACAAACCATTCACCGGAATGACATGCAGTAAGAAGGAAAAATGTCCGCAGAAAGGAGTGGCACAGGGTGATCATGTTAAAACGCAGTTCCGGCGGAAATAGGAGGGGTTCACATGTGAAAAACTCCAAAAATACTCCAAAAAACGCATTTAAAAATTAATCAGTAAAAATCCGGAAGTCGAAAAAGGGTGGAGGAAAAAGGAAAAAGGTAGGGGAAGGCACAGGGGACACGGTTGTCAAATCAAATTGGAATTCCGATGCAAAAAGAGCAGGTTCACATGGAAAGATGTCAAAAATACACACGAAAAAGTCGTAAAAACCCGGAAAATTAATAACGGACAAACCGTGTATCGGAATGATGCGGAATAAAAAGGAAAACTGGCAGGGAAAAAGCACTAGTCAGGGTTATGACGTCAAAGCATGAGTTGGAAGCAAGAAAAGTGCGTTCACATGGAAAACCGGCTAAATTGCATAAAATGCTTCAAAAATTAATAACTCAAAAACCGTGCAACGGAACAAAGGTAGGTCAAAAGGAAAAATGGTCAATTCAAAGGGAGGAACAGGGCTATAAGGTTGGATTGGGACTTTGGTGAACGTAGGACGCATTCACATGGCAGGACCGCAAAATCAGGGAATGAAGGAAAACTGCAAGGGAATAGCCCCAAGGGTGGGTGGAACATAACCGGGTGGGTGGGAAGGGACCCTAGGAGGGTAAAAGCAAGGCAAGGCATTCATGCATAAGCAAGATAAGGCATATGCAGATGGGTATGCAATGTAGACGCGCAGGGATGCGTCCCCACACTTAAGACCTAAACGGATAGGGTTAACCGAACAACAGGGACCTAGGACCACGCCACAAACCATCCACTAACTTCCCCACACTTAAAACATGACCGGCATGAAAAAACCAAAGTGTAGGGTTAGAAGAACTTGGCCCATTTCGTCAAGAATCAAGGTTGAGTGTCGATGGCACGTCCAGTGTTGTTGTCGGCGCTGGAGGGACCAAGGCATCTTCTCGGCACACGTCCGTCATGGAAGGGACCACGCGGTAGCACCCAGGGAGGTAGCTGATGGAAGGAATCGCAAGAAATTCGTCGATGATGAGGGATATTGCACTCAACTCACAGTCACTCAATTGGAATGAAAGATCAGTCACTCGCCCCATGACTGATATCACTTGAGGAAGAATGATTGAAACCCATATCTCATACCCGGTTGAGGAATCAACAAGGGGGAAAATGGTGCAGAAGGAGTATGCCAGGGTGCACGGTTGATGGTGTATTAGTGCGTCCAACCCGTCTGGCATAAGTGCAAGAAGAAAGGCAAGGAAGCCTTACAGTGCAGTGTACAGAACAGGGTGATGTGTCTAGTGATGACGGTAAAGACCCATCCCGTGGGTGCATAGGGAAACGGGAACATACCTGACTCCAAGTGTCGTAACGTCCCTCAATCTCACCTCTCGGTAATTGATTGAAGAAACTCCAGTCACACTCAACCCACCCTCTGTCTCACTCTCTGTTGATAGATACAGGAGGGCAGCCTTTTCCTGAAACCCATTAATGTAATCCTCACAATCACTTGTGCAAAGGGTGTATGCCTTGTGCGCATTTGATTGGTGCAACTGTGCATCCCGCCCTGTGCCGGCATACGGTGCGAGAAGGAAGACCAGGGAGCCTTATGGTGCAGTGCATAGAAACAAATCGTGCTTTGTGCTTTGAGAGGCCCATCCCGTGCATGCAACATTTCATTCACACTTCTCACCTCTCATTCGATTTGAAGAGAAAAGACTGGTCTCTCGCCCCACCCTCTGTCTCACGCTCGGTTGATAATTACAGAGGGGCAGCCTATACTCACTTCCCCATCCGGTTAGGATGAAAGCTCACATCACTCAAGGGGTTGTCGATGAAGATCGCGTCATCAGTTGTTGAAAAGGCGTACCCAGGGAGGTAGCCATCAAATCGAACATTGTGTTGGATAGGAACATGTCGTCTGCTAGAGGACAGTTAGTCACTTTGCAAAGAGACCCATGACACAGCGTACCAAGGGAGGCAGCGTTGGAATTGGATCCTAGGGATATCAATTAATGAATCCACTTTCTGGATTGCTGGGTGTTACCACCTTTCCCACAGCCAGCTTCTCGCCCAAGGGTGTTTACCACCTTTTCTTGGAACGAGGCCTGCTATGACAGGGAATTGCTTCCTTTTCTCTCATAACAGATTTGTTTTGTTTTTTGTTTTTTTTTTCTCTTCTTCTTTTCTTTTTTTTCCCTATTCTCGAGGGTGTTTCCACCTTTTCTCGAAGAACAGGTCGGCATGACAGTGACCTAAGTCCTTTTCTCCCATGACCGATATGTTTTTTTTCTTTTTTTTTCTTTTTCTTTCTTTCTTTCTTTTCTTTTCTTTTCTTTTCGTTTCTTTTTCTTTTCTTTTTCTTTTTTTTTTTTCGAATTGAGCAAGAGAATGGTAGAACTACCATTTATCAGAACCCACCTCGCCACTGATACTGGTGGAAAATAGAGGATAAGAGATCAAGGCTAGAAGGGGGGTTTGAGGAGATAGAGGGTTGCGTCCACCTCATCAGAAGTGATTGAAGAACGGCTATCAAAAGTAGCATCATAACAAGTACAGTGCCGCGCCAATGAGGGAAAAGATCAAGTGGCCGTAATTGTCAAGATCCCCAAGGAGGGAAGTACTTCTTCAAGCGATATCCATTAATAAGAAAGGGATCATCAGAGGCATCAACGGTCTGCACTTGGACAGAACCATTAGGGTTGACTGCAAGTACCTTATAGGGGCCCATCCACCGCTGTTGGAGCTTGCCAGGAAACTTGCCAAATCGTGAATCATAGGCTAGGACCAAATCACCTTCTTTGAACTCCTTGTGCTTGATGAAGCTGTCATGGTAAGCCTTACGTCGAGCTTGCGTGGCTTCCATACACTGTAGAGCCATCCGACGAATTTCGTCCAAACATTCCAAGTGCAGGAGACAGCGTTGCAGTGAATCGTCATCCCCCAAACGCTCTTTGATCGCCACTCTCAAAGAGGGTAGTTCCAGTTCAACAGGAAAAACTGCTTCTGTACCATACACCAGCTGGAAAGGTGTCTGTCCCGTTGCTGCTTTATGAGAGGTTCTGTACGCCCAGAGGGCCTCTGTAAGTCGATCGTCCCAATCACGACGATGTGCAGCAATTGTTCTTGTCAGAATCGAGCAGAGGATGCGATTCGTGACTTCGACTTGGCCGTTGGCTCTGGGGTAATAAGGAGTGGACTTGCGATGGCGGATCTTATACAACTCTGTCAACTCTTCCATGACTTTGTTAAGGAAATGAGTGCCTCTGTCACTTACCAGCTCTAAGGGACTGCCAAAACGGGTGATGATATTCTCGTACATGAACAGGGCCACGCTGTTACCATCGTCCCGCTTTAGGGCTTTAGCTTCACACCACTTCGTGACATAATCTGTACATACGAGGATGTATTGGTTCTGTTTCCTTCTGGTAGGAGGATCGATTGGACCTACGAAGTCAATGCCCCACTTCTCAAACGGCTTCAACGGAAGGATAGGTTGTAGTGGCATGGCACTTGTCTTGGTGGGTTTCCCCATTCTTTGACAAGCATCACATCTTTTACAGTAATCATAGGAATCTTTGTGAATTGCAGGCCACCAATATCCTGCTAGCAGAGCCTTCCTGGCCGTAGCTTCTCCTGCAAAGTGACCTCCACATGGCTCGTCGTGGCAAGCCTTCAGAACGATCCCAATCTCTTCTCCTGCAACACATCTTCTGAGCAATTCATCTTTCCCTTTCTTGTATAATGCACCGCCGAGCAGGGTGTAGGGGGCTGATTCTAGCATGAGCTTCTTCCTTTCCTGACTAGAAATACCAGGAGGGTACTGTTGGGTTGCCAACAGGTTGGCAATATCCGCATACCAGGGAGTTACAGTTTCTACCAAGAATAGGGAAGCATCAGGGAGGTCTGGATCATCCTGCTCCTCGTCTGCAATTTGTGGGATACGCGACAGATGATCAGCCAGAACATGGGAACGACCAGGCTTAGTAATCACCTCAAAGTCGAACTCTTGGAATAAAAGGAGCCATCTCATCATTCGTCCTTTCACATCTGCTTTGTTCATTAAGAAGGACAGGGCCTCATGATCCACATAAAATTTAAAGTGGGTAGATAGGAGGTAATGGCGGAACTTCTCCAGGGCAAACACCATTGCCAAGCACTCCAGCTCGGTCACTGTATAGTTCCGTTCCCTATCAGTGACTTTTCGGCTTGCATAATAGATCGGTTGATCCAACTTTGAGGAGCCCTTTTGGCAGAGGACAGCACCTAAGCCTTCAATTGATGCATCAGTGTGTACGTGGAACTCTTTCGTCCAATCAGGAGGTTGCAGAATGGGTGCCTCTATCAGACACTGCTTCAGAGTGTGGAAGGCTTTGTCACATTCGTCTGTCCAAGTAAACTCTGCATCTTTCCTCAGGAGCTTGTGCAAGGAGGTTGCCTTTGTCGCAAAATGGGCTATGAACCTTCTGTAGTAACCCACATGGCCTAGGAATCCCCTCAACTGTTTGAGGTTTGTGGGTGCTGCCAGAGCTGCGATCTTTTCGATCTTTGCAGGGTCTGTTGATATCCCTTGTGCAGAGACAATGTGGCCCAACAGGACTCCAGAAGAAACCCCAAAGATGCATTTGTCGGGGTTGAGGGAAATACCATACTCCCGGCATCGGTCAAAGCATTGTTCCAGGTGTTCCCAGTGTTCACTGATCAAACTGTAGACACAGAAGTCATCCAAATATACTTCAATAAAGTCATGCAGATGATTTTGAAATGCGGCCATCATGACTCCTTGAAAAGTAGCAGGGGCATTGCAAAGCCCAAATGGCATCACTCTGTAAGCGTAGGTCCCCCATTCTGTGGTGAAGGTTGTTTTGGATTGGTCTTCTTTTGCGATTTGGACTTGGTTGTATCCGCTGAATCCATCCAGAAGAGAATAAAGTTCATGTCCTGCCACTGTGTCCAACAGTTGGTCTGTGAAAGGGATTGGAAAGTGATCCTTCTTTGTCTTGGAATTAAGCTTTCGAAAATCCACACATATTCGCAATTTGCCATTCTTCTTGGGTACAACCACGATGGGTGAAACCCATTCACTATTTGCCACTTGATAAATGAACTCGGCTTCTAGAAGCTTCAACAGCTCCGCTTTCACCAATGTGGAATAATTCGGTTTCATTCGCCTCTGTCATTGCCGTACTGGCTTGGCATCAGGCTCCAAGTCAATATGATGTTGACATATTGTGGGATCAATCCCCTCTAGGTCTTTGTAAGACCATGCAAACACGTCCAAATTTTCTTTCAACAAATTGTACAAGGTTGACAACTCCTCTTCTGGGAGACTGTTACCCACCTTCAAGTGGCGTTCAGTGCCTTCTGCATCCTCAAAGGTTAACTGCCTTTCACCTTCTACCTCACGGATGAAGGTCCCACGGACTGCTTCTGGGCAGAGATCCGACTCCTTCAAGGGAGTGGTGTCCTCTTCTAATATCCCACTAGAACCAACTTCTTCTTTTGGTGGAGACTTAGGTTGCTCTTTAAGATATTGGAATGGGATTAGCGCCGTTTTGGGTTTGATTTCAAGAGTAATTACCTCTTGGCTTGAAGACTCATCTTCTGATGACACATCCAGGAACGTCACATAACAGGGACCCTCTGATGCCTGTTGGGTTTGTGGGACTGGTGCTTGTTGGCACGGTGCATCATCATCATCTTTCTTCGGCAAAAATGGGTTAGGACGGCAGGAGCCACTCTCAAAAGACGGCTTGCTCTTCTTAATCCATTTCTTATAAAGGTTTTGCATATGAGAAGATCCATTTACCAAACCAAATGGTACCATTGCCATTCTGTCCCGTAGCATGAGCTCGTCTGCTTCTGATGCTTCTGGAACTTCTTCCTCAATTGTATCCTCTTCAGGTGGGATAGACCCCTCTGGCTCACTTTCATAATCTTCTTCGTCCATTTCATATCCAACCTCTTCTGTCTCTGTCTCTGTCTCTGCGTCTGCTTCTGTCTCTGCTTCTGCTTCTGTCTCTGTAGGAGCTCTGTAACAGAAGAACAGATTCTCTGTTTCCTCTCCTGCCTCTGTCTCTGGTTCTGCTTCTGTCTCTGGTTCTGCTTCTGTCTCTGTAGGAGCTCTGTAACAGAAGAACAGATTCTCTATTTCCTCTCCTGCCTCTGTCTCTGCTTCTGCTTCTGCTTCTGCTGTGACCATGTAACAGGGAGAGCAGTACATCCATGCTTCTATCTCACTGTCAGAAGTGATTTCCGAAGTCATTTCTGGTTCAGGCAGGAAGTATTCACCCATTGATAATGGCTTTGCATCTTTTGGAAGTCGGCTTACAGTATCCACTGTTAAAGAATGTGCCATTATTTTCTTGGGAAGGATCTATTTGACAGCATCTTCGTCTGCTGATGTTCCATCTGTAGCCTCGTTAGGGGAATCAGAAGATAATTCCAAGGAGGTGGATCCATGTCCTTTTTGAGAACCATACAGTTTCAGCACCACTTTATTGGGTCCTCTGCCCAAGGTCAAAGTTCCTTTAAACCAATCCGTCCTTGCTCTGGCTTCAAAAAGCCATGGTCTACCCAGTAACAGAGGTTAGGATGTACCATAAGAGTTTGGCTTCACCACTAAATAGGTCAGCCAATAATCTTTTCCAGCCACTGTAGTCTTCACATATGGAAGAATGTCCAAAGGCTTGATTCTACTCTGATCCGCCAGTCTGATGAGCCATTGGGTTGGTTGCACACCTTGTAAGCCTAGATCCTTCATTGTGACATCCGTCATAATGTTCACTGATGAACCTCCATCAATCAGTGCATTTGCAATAAAGCAGCCTTCTATCCACACGCCAGTCTCTGGAGTACCCGGGTCTAGGAAAGCATTAGCCACATCCACTTCTTTTACAGGCTCTGGAGCCTTGTTGGACTTTGTCACTATTGAGGGAGCAATCCTTAAACCACGTCTTTTTGTCAGTATACTTTTGAATCTCTTCCAGCAACTGGGAGACAACATCAATAATTGTCGAAATGTGAGGTTTGGTTTAAAGGTATCTAGATCTCTGACCAGATCGTATTTCTTAATAGGATCCACTGGCTTCTCTAATCGGTTAGGGAATGGGGCAATACCCATTTTCACTTTTCCTCTTTCTTCCAACAAAGGCATCATGGGAACTTCTTCTGCCACTTGTGGCACGTCCTCCTCTTCTATATCCTGGACCTCTAGTCCTGTCTCTGTAACTGTCTCTGTAACTCTCTGTGGCACTGTAGTGCTCTGTACGACACTGTTAGGCTCTGTTCTATTCTGTTCTTCTGGTGGAAGATTGAACTTCACTGTTCTGGAAGGAGGGTTATTTTCTTTCTGGGTAGGTGGTTCCTTCTGCTTTGCATGCGTGATGGCAGCAACTTCCAATTCTACCAAATTGGAGGTAGGCTCTTGGGCCTTGGACGGACTATCAGTAGCACTGTTTTTCACTGGGGCTGGGCTTGGACAGTCTTTTGCAGTGTGGCCTTCTCCTTTGCATCGACTGCATAAGGGCTTGTAATCCACTGACCTTCGAGGATTTGGACAATTTGGTGAGATGTGTCCCTTTTCTCCGCATCTGTAACACTCCACTTCTGATCTCTGACCACCGCCAGACTGTCTTTCTCTGTAACTTTGAGAAGGAAATCTTCTGGGTCCAAAATTAGGACCAAACTCTCTAGGCTTGGGTCCAATATCTTGTGTGGTCATTTTGGATTCCAACAGGTTGAATCTTGCGTCTTCTTCCTTCCTTCTCCTATCATGCATCTCCTTCAGAGAGCAAATGTCCTTTGTATGATTCTTCCGCAAACAGTAGGAACAGAAGGCTCCAGGGATGGTTGGTTTCCGTGTACATTCAGTGGCTAAATGACCTGCTTGATGACACTTACCACACCAAGTATTTGACCGCATCACATCTCTTCCTGCTCCTGCAACGTTGGATATGCTAGCGGTATTCACTTTCAACGTCTGTAGTTGTTCTGTAATCACATCCATCAACTCCTTTTTGATGTTTGCAACTGAGTTGGATAAATAATCCTTCAAGCTTTCTCCTCCGGATGTACTGGCAGGAGGGTTTTGAGGAGTCTCTGTAATTACTGCATAAACGGGTTGGGCTGGTACAGAGGGGTCTCTGTTCTGGTTCTGATTCAGAGCTCCTGTTTGAACTGTTGGCTGTTGGCTCCAGTTGGTAGGATTCCACTGTTGCTGTTGATTTGGCATTGAGGAAATTGGTTGAGACCATGGTTGTTGTGGTTGAGCCATCATTTGAGGCATGGTTTGTGGCCATTGTGGATTTGGTGCACTGTACTGTGATACTGGGGGCATCTGTTGGTAGGGATAGGGAACAGTCCCTGGGACTGCATTTGGTGGATACATCATTCCTGGCATCAAAGGAGGTAGGACTCCTCTTCCTGAATTCATCGCTAATCGAGCTTCCACTTCATCGTACAGTCTTGCACCTTCTGTTGCAGCTTGCAGTGTGGCTGGTCTTTGCAGCTCCACAAACTTACGGACTTCTGGTTGTAATCCTCTGAGAAACACTCCCTTCTGAATGCCATCATCTAGATTATGGTTAGTCCATCTCTTCAGGATGGATTCCATTCGTGAGACATAGGCTTCCACTCTTTCTCCAGAGGACTGACTTAGGTTCATAAATTCCTCTCTCATCCACTCTTCAAAACCTTCACGCCTGAATTTAGTGAGGAAGGCCAACTTCAAGTCGTCCCATGTGCCAAAAGTTCCTGCTGCTTGTCTCTCATACCACTGAAACGCCGCGCCCTTGAAAGTGGCAGGGAATATTGCTAACCAATGCTCAGGGGTTCTGGCATTGTTAGCCACACATGCTACCATAAACTCTGCTACATGAAGATTGGGGTCTTCATTGTACTCTCCCTTAAAAACTAGCAATGGGACTACATTCGCCGGTCTGTCATCAATATTTCCAGGACGGATCTGGCTTGGAAGTGGACCTCCAGCAGGAGGAGGAAGGGCTTGATGTGCCGTTGGGACTTCTGTAAAGAGTTCCGCAAGGGCGTCAAAGGCGGCTTCTGCTGCGAGCTCGTTCTCAGCCTTGATTTTTGCTTTCTCTCTTCTCACGTACCTCTGGACTCGTTCTAACGCTTGCCTTTTTATTGCGTCATTCATCAGGGGGTTGGCTCCACTATGTTGTTAGTGCTCCACAGAGGGTTAACAGAAGACTTCAGTCTCTCGAGGACTCTCTTGCCAACATTTCTTCTACTTCTTTCTTTTCAACGTCCCTGAATTCTGCTTTCATGCCACTGCACAGAGGAAGGTATTCGGTTCTAAAGGTGTCAAAATGCATACGTCTGAGTATTGTGGTAGTGCCATCATCATAGTAATGCCAGCTTCTGATGGTTTCAATAGTGTATGTTGTGAAAAGCACTCTGTCTACCAACTTCCAGTGGGTTGCTAATTGAACAAACAGAAGATTATCAGTACACCAAGCATCCCATGTATCTTGCTGTTGAGCATCCACGAACAAATTCCAACTCTTTTCCTTCTTGTCCCTGTGAACCTCTACAGACCAAGACTCCTGAAGCTTCTTCACAATCTCCCACTTGATGTTGTCTGGAAACTTCTCAATGAATGCCAAATCTTCCATGGATGTTCATTCTCTCTGTTTCTGCTCTTCAGTTTGTTCCCAAACAGTTTGCCACCAAGATGCAAGTTTCTGCTGCTTCAATAGGAAGAGGAAACTGTCCACCACATAGAGCATGCATCATGATGGTGATGTGTTTCCGCCATTGTGGGATGAACTTCTTATGGAAAGTGGATTTGATTATGAGGAATTCCAACTCTTCAGTGGAAGAAGGAACTTTACAATCATCCATTGAATTCTTCTCTTCTTGGCAATGCCATTTCCTTCATTTTCAGCCTCTTTTGGTGCTTGTTGATGGCAAGATTCCCCGGCTGCGCACCAAAAACATGGAGCCCCGAGAGGAACACCAAGGAAAAGGGAATTCTCTTGCAAGAAAATCTATCTTGTAACATCAACAAGCTTGTTTATTATGTTTCATATGATCACAATGAAGAAAAGAACACCAGGCACCACAAATCTTCATGCAGCATCATGTAAATCTCCCACGGATTTTAATAGAATCAACCATATTCTTCAAGATCTTCACAAAATCCATCAATAGAACAAAGAAATCAAAGAAATACACCATCTTTGAATGGAAATACATCACATATTATTCATCTTCAATATCTTCATAGTCTTCTCTCTCAATTTCTCATATACAATCACTTTGTTTGAGTAGAATTGGCTATCTCTGACTCTCTCTCTCACACTCCATCAATAATACATCATATCCTCACTACAATCTCTCAAAAATCACCCTCAATAATCACCCTTAGTTCGTGGATACCCCTCCCAAGAGGTATGTTTGATATGAAGAGTCACCAGAGCCACTACAGTGTCTCTTCACGGCTCACTACTGTCACTTCACTCTAGTCTTCTCTTGAGTCTTCAACAGCTACTTCTTCCACTTCTTTCAGCTCTTTTGCACTTGTATTCACCTCTTTCCAAGGCTAGAAAACTTTCCCAAAGTCACACATACATTCCACAGAACACTTACAAAAGCATACAGAACAGTACCAGAACAGTACCAGAACAGCTACAGTACAGAACAGAACAGAAACAGAACAGAAGCAGAAGCTCTACAGAAGACCTACAGAAGGTTACAGAAGGTCATCAAAACCTCATAACTCATTCTCAAACTATTCAAAACTCTCACAAACCATTCAACAAGCTTTCACAATATCTCATTCTTCATCAATCAATACTTCATTCCTCTTCACAGAAGACAATCAGAACAAAACAGACCAAAACAAAACAAAACAGAAGGTATACAGAACCATTCAAAACCTATCATAACCATCAACAAACATCATGATCTTCCAAAACACAATCATTACCATCCAAAACATTCTCAAACCACTTCTAAATCAACCAATCATCCCATAAAATCAACCATTCAGCTCTCAAAAACAACAAAAATCAGCCAAAAAACAAGTCATTTCAACACTCAACACCAACTGTTTTGATAGCCTGCTTATACGCTTCATGATCCGAGAATGACAGATCAAGTGTAGCGAGAACGTGCATCCAATCCCGCTCATCCTCTGGGCAGGGGATATACTTTGTCAAGGACCCATAGGGTTCCTTGCTCTGGGTGGTTCCCTTGAGTAGAGTAGAGATGGCATCCAGGTCAACTGGTGAGGTCTTCCAAGTGTCCATTTCTATTCTCACAGCGTCAGTTCGGTTGCCCAGGAAGATCAGGCTGTTACCCTAGTCTTCGATAACTCTGGCATTGCGCATCCAGGGTCGACCCAATAAGATATCATAGTCCACTCCCTTCATGACGATGAATTCAATAGAGAACTGGACTCCTGCAATCTTCACTGGCCAATTCTTCAAGACCCCGAATGGTCTCACTCACATGCCATTCGCTAGCGTGATGTTAAACCGAGCAGCCTCGACAGGTGGGTTTCCCCACTTCTATAGCACCGCATGGTTAAGCACACTGACCCCAACTCCCGTGTCTACGATCCCTTTTTTCGTTGCGTCCCCAGGGCTAGGATTGGTAGGACTGCATGCATTTCCAAGCCCTCCCAGAAGGCGTTGATGTGCAAGGGTTTAGAGTCTGAGTGTAGCGTCAAACTTGGTAAGTGCGTTTTTGTATCTTGGTCTCGAGCATTTGCCGGAGCTCGCTCGTGTGGTCTTTCAACCCACTGTTTAAGGTCCTGCCATAGGGTAGAGTGCTGTCGGAGCAGCTCTCCCAGTTCAACCATTACAGGTGTGGTCACTAGTGTGGTTAGGAGATTGCTAAACACTCGTCCCTCCCTTTGTTCAGACTGTCCGGGCCAATGGCCATGGCTGTCCTGTGGTTCTGTTACGTCGAGGTTTGGCCATGTCGGCACTGCTTGTGGCGTAGCAGCCTCGGCAGACTTAGGTTGGGGTAGCGATAACGGCGCACTCATGCTAGAGAGGTCCTCAATCTCATCCTCCATGAAGGATGGATTTTAGGCCCCGGAACATGCCTAAAAATAGGAGAAAAATATGGAAATGCGGGGGAAAATGCTCAACCACGAAGGCGGCAGCTCGAGCGAGCACGATTTTAAGCGTCAAGTACTTGACGGGCGCCCGTACGACACTCCGAGAATTTTCATAATTTTTTCGTGCGCCCATGCCAGTCAGTGAAGCTGCAGGCCTGTCCGGAATGTTGAGACGAGCTCACAGAAATTTTCAGAACGCAGTTCGGAGTTCGCACGCGAGAGTTGGCCCGAAACCGGCCGGGGTGCCCAAGAGGGGGCCAAAAATTGAAATTTTAAAAGGTGCAAGTGGGGGGGGGTGACCTTTGGCACCCCCCCACAAAAAAAAAACGTGGATATGGAGGGGGGGCGGCGGCTGAAAACAGCCGCCGAAAAAAACGCGACCCCCCCCCCCCCCCCCCCCAATCGATTGCAGGGCTTACACATAAGCCATAGCTACGAGCCTCCAGGCCGGATCAAGACATCATGCCGATCAAATCGCCGGTCTCCGCTCCCGCAATGGTGGACTGGTTGAAGAGAGAGAAAATCAGTCTTTCTCTCTCCTCTCTCTCTCTCCTCTTGGCCCCCGTTCGTGCTTGAAGGGATAGGATGGAGATGGACGGCCGGATGGATGCCGATTCTTGACGGGATGAAAGAGCAATGCAAAATCATTGTAGATTGCTGATTCCAAGCAGAATTCATGGCTGGAAATCAATCGTGGGACGTGCCAAATTTAATGGAAAAACCCGCAAGACACGGTAATAATTGTTTTTACAAAGAAAATGGTCTTTTGATGCAAATTTGGTTGATAAAAATGTGTTCATATGGATTGAGTTTTGAGTATGTCGTGCTTTGAGTTGGTTTCTAGCTGTTCATCATTTAAAAATCTGGAAAACATGTGTGGGATAGCAGAAAATAGGGAACCGAGACACAAAAAACCATAAAAATGAAGGAAAACAAGGGTTTTGGGCATATAAATGGGGAAAACCGTCGATACACATCAACTAATCTTTCAATTTTGTTGCAAATGAACTAAGGGCCACAGCCCACAAACTGGTTTTCATTTTCAGCAATTTAAAAAATACAAGAAAATGAAGAAAATGGGGAAAAATGATAAAAACACCATGAAAAATAGGGGAAAAATACATTTGGGGCTACGAAAAATATAGAAAAATAGGATTTATGTTTGTTGATGTATAGCAAGGCTGGGGCATGAAGTTATGCTTCAGTTCAGCCTTGTTTATATGTTGTAGTGTGTGTTTCCTTCCTTTCTCCACATAAAATGACAAGGAAACCCTAAAAGAAATGAATGCAATGATGCACTATCAACGGGGAAGGGTAGAGTTGTGGAAAAAATGGTTAAATGACGCTGAGCATGAGGAATAATTTGCTGATTTTATATGCATTGCATCTAGGACAGAATAATAATGATAAAAATTAAAACCTAGTAGCACGAAGATCACTTCGGTGCTAGGTGTTGCAGCGAAGCACAAAGCGGTTAGACAGAAAAGCATGAAAGAGATGTTTTGCACTTGCACGCTGCTGGTTTTTAAAATGTTTGAGCATTAGGCATCCACCTCTTTGCATGATCATTTTTGAGGAAATTAAAAGTATCAGAGTTAGCTCCTGGATATGCATAGCAATTGTTTTCAGCAGGCCTGTGACCCACCGTTGAGAGTGTGAGGTTCCTATGCTGTAGGCTAGTCGTGGGATCATAAATGGGAAGTCAAGTAAGGACAACGGTACATTCCTGGATACGTTTATTTGGTACCTTGAGCGACGTTTGTACGAAATGTCTAAATGTCGAGCGGCGCATCGAGGGGCCAATCCCCAAGGTGTAGGAGAGTCGCAGAGGGTTGACGGCATTTAGCCGTAGGAGGAACCCCATGTGTGTGTGATTCGAGCCTTTTGGCTATGTGAAAGGGACTCCCTCTGAGGAGCAATATTGGGTTAGGATCAGTTGGACTACAACGTATTACAAACACAATGTTTAGGAAGGCAGAGATTTTGATAGACGCTCCTGGCCGCGAGGCCGAGGGGTTGTCTTGTGCGTAGTGACGAGGTCCGGCTAGTGCATGAGCCAGTGCCGGCCCGTTTTTAGGTCCATCAGTGGTGCGTCTGCCGGGAGCTGCTTAAAAGTGGCGGTTCTCGAATCCTGGTTGTTTAAGGACCAACTAGCAGTTTATGCCAAAGGATACTGAGATTGATCCGTTATTTATTGATAAGCATCGTCTAGCAGAAATCCAAAAGAAAGAAAGAGACGAAAGAGCTAGGCGACGTGCTGAAATTTTTAGGAGATATTCCCCTAAGCGTAGCGGTGCTGAACCCTTACGAGGGAGTGGATCTAGTGGTCTTAGGACCCCAAGCAGTAAGTTAGGAGAAGGTGGAAGCTCTAGTGCTCCCCTTCCTTCTATAAGCCATTCCACGTCAAGTACGGGAGGTGTAACCCCACCGTCCCCTATTCCTAGTGCAAATCCAATCCGCGTCATGGCGCAGCCTATTGCAATTCCAGCAGGAACGACGGATTTGCCGGCTCTAGGTTACCCGCTACCCATTTTTAATGGGCTAGTTGAGGAAGATGCGGAACTGCACATTAGGGAGTTTCAAAAGCTGATGTTTAACTGTCGCATTCAAGAGGAAGGACATTTGATGATGTTCTTCAATATGACTCTCAAAGGAAGAGCCGCTATATGGTATCATGGTTTAGAAGCCGGAACCATATTGAACATTGATGCATTTTATGGAGCTTTTCGAAGGGAGTTTGCCCCTGAAAGGGGTGGGCAATATTGGTTGCGTGTACTCAACGTGACCCGCCAAGATCCACATGAGGATATTCGTGCTTATACGAAGAAGATAAAAGAGGTCTTCCGTAAGTTGGACACCTCTATTCCTATCCCCGCAGCTGCCCAATTGCAATATTTTCTACATGGGTTGGACTTCAATATCCAATTGCAGTTGAGTAGTGTCCCCTTGGGGGATATAGACACTACCATTACACGAGCACAAGAGGTGGAATCCCGACTACAAGCAGCTTATGCTTCTCGCGGCAATTCGAACATGGGTTTAGTATTGGGAAACAATATGGCAATAGCCAATGGCAGTAGTGGCCAAGGGATAGCGATGGCTAACCCTAATGGGAGAGGGAACATGATGCAGAATGTCCCTTTATTACCAGCTCCCCCTAGCATGTCGATGCCTACGGGCAGTCAAATGGCTCCAAATGGTGGAGGCCAGGCGGTCAATTCTAACACCATGCATGTAGCTCAACAGCCTGTGCCTAATCGAATTGTTAGGCCGATGGAGCGACATGGTAATGACCAAGGCTATGAGTCGAGTTCTTCCAATGTTCTTGGCGAGGTTAAGGACATGATGAAGCATTATACCGACATGATTACGGAGCAGTATCGACAAATAGTTGTTAATGTCAACTTCCTTAAAAAACAACAAAATTTGATAGGAAGTAGATACCCGGATGAGGGTGCACCGTCGAGGTTTAGTTGCAAATGGTGTGGCGGGCAGCACTATCCAAGAAATTGCCCAAATGTTAAGTGCGATATTTGTGGAAAATCTGGCCATTTAGCAGCTACTTGCTGGAGTAAGATCAGTTCCCTCCAGCGAGGAAGTCGGCAACCAGGGCCTGTTAATCATCGTGCCCAAGGAAATGATTCCCAGCCTGAAAATGGGCCTAAACAAATACTTCAACGACCAAAGACTACAGTGGAAGAGCTACCAAGTGGTAGTGGGGTTAGTTTGATTGAGGCTGTACGCGTTAATGATGCTGAAACCTCTAATCTACGAGCTGTCCTTACAAGAGATAAAAAGGGTAGAGAAGCCGACAAGGATAAGCTTGTCGACGGAAACCCTAAACAAGGCGACAAAGGAACGCAAGTTTTGGATCCTGCCCTAGAAGGGGGACCTTTGAAGCCCGTAGAGAGTAAAGCCGATAAGGAACCACCAAAGAAGAAGGTGAAAGTTAAGAAAGAGGCAATAAAGCCAGTTCAGCGACCTAAAGAGCGGATGGTTTGGCGTGAAAAGCGAGCTCTATCGAACTATCATGAATTCGATTTGGCGGGCTCTCTTTGCGAAGTCAAACCGGATGTGAACCTTTTGCAGCTTATTAAGCTTTCCCCAGGAGTACGCAAGGAATTTAGAAAGATCCTACGTACCGGGTATATCATAGAACCTTTGGGTATTGCGCGAGTTGGTGATGACTGGTTCGAGCATGCTGAGAAGCATTGCCCAAGGGTTGCAGCCTATGTCGATGGGATATTAGTAGATTATGCTATTGTCGACACGGGATCATCTGTTAACATTATGAGTTCTGAACTGATGGAAAGGTTGGGTCTTGCGATTCAGAAAGATACTTCCACAATTCTCAGAATGGCAGATGACAGTTTGAGACAGCCGGAAGGCTGCATTACTAAGGTCCATGTCACTGTTGCAAATGTAGAATGCCTGTTGGACTTTAGAGTGATTCGTTTTGCAGGGCGGCCAAGTTACCAAGTATTACTTGGACGACCTTGGATCTTGCAAGCGGATTGCCAAGTGGATATACCCGCCGGTCGATTGTTATTCGGCAGAGGTGCCCAGCGTGTGGTGGTTGATGCTTATCCTGAGTCCCCGCAGAGTGAGAGAGCTCCTCTATCTTCTACAGAATTGGAGACATTAGAAGATTTATCTGCTAGTGAGACATCATCGAGTGATGAGTCCAAAGAGGGATCCACCACGGAGGACATCTATCAGATCACTTTGAACGAGCCGATAGAGGGCCAAGAGCGTATAAGAGATGCAGATGTTATCGAGCTAGACCTTTGTACGCTTGATGATTCGCGGCCAATCAAATTAGGCTCTATGCTCAGCTCAGCAGAAAGGGAGGATTATGTGGCCTTGATCCAGGAATTTCGTGATATTTTTGCCTGGAGTTATGATGAGTTGAGAGGCATTCCTCCTAGTCTTGCTGTTCATACAATTCCGTTGAAAGAGGGCAGTCGTCCTGTACGGCAAAACGCAAGGCGTATGCCTTTCGAATTGAGGGACGGGCTGTTTGAAGAGTTACAGAAGCTTCAAAAAGCGGGTTTGATTTTTCCTGTGCAACACACGGAATGGTGTTCGCCAGTTGTGATTAGAAAGAAGAAGAATAATCAGATCCGTTTATGTGTAGACTTTAGGGAGCTGAATAAGCAGACAGTTAAGGACTACTACCCATTGCCATTTATTGACCAGATTTTGGATCAATTAGCGGGTAGGGAGATATATTCGTTTATGGATTGCTTTGCAGGATACAACCAAATGGCAATTGCAGAAGAGGACAAGTTGAAAACAACTTTCATCACTGTATTTGGTACTTTTGCTTACCACGTGATGGCTTTTGGTTTATGCAATGCGCCTGGTTCGTGGCAACGAACAGCCGATAAGACATTCGGTGACATATCCCCTGAAGAGTTGAGGGTGTTTATTGATGACTTAGGGGCCGCCACCGTGAGGGAAAGGCAGTTGATCATTTTGAGAAAATGCTTTGAGCGCTGTAGACAATTTTGCATCGCCCTAAACCCACGGAAGTGCACTTTTGGAGTACCTTATGGGCTATTGCTGGGCCATGTGGTCAGTTCGGTAGGAATTGCGACAGACCCCGAGAAGGTCAAAGTTATAGTTGCCATGGGTCCACCACGCACTCCGAAAGAAGTTCATAGCTTTCTGTCTTCGGTTGGTTACTACCGTAGATTCATTAACGCCTTAGCAGAAAGAACGTTGCCACTTACAAATTTATTGTCCTTTAGCTGTTCGTTTGTATGGGGTGACCCTTGTAGGGTAGCATTCGAGGATGTGAAACAAGAGCTAGCAAGAGCGCCCGTTTTAAAAGCACCTAAAAGAGGTGAGGTGTTCTATATATTCTCAGCAGCCACCATGTATAGTATCAGCTGCTGTTTAGCCCAAATTTGGGAAGAGAAGTGGTACCACCCGATTGCTTTTGCTAGTCGGAAGCTGGGGGTATCCAAACTCAATTACACCTACATGGAGAAATTGTGTCTAGCGATGGTCTTTGGGACCAAGAAATTCAGGCATTACATTCTCTATGAGAAAGTCGTGCTTTATACGAAGGCGGAGGGACTTCGACTATTGATGAATAAGTTACAGCCGCCTGATCGTTTAGCGAAGTGGTTGATCACTTTGCAGGAATTTGATTATGAAATCAGGAGTAAGCCACCAAGGTTGCAAGGCATCGTGGAATGTCTAGTGGACTTTGGGGAGCCGAAAGAATCTGTGGCTGAAGGTAGTGGCATGGAGATGATATTTAAAATAGATACGGCATCTATTCCCTCCTGGTATGCTGCAATAACGCATTATTTATCAACGGGAGAGGCGGGATCCGAATTATCTAAGGCTGAGAAAAGGAAAATTAAGCAGCAAGCATTAAAGTTCGCCTTGATCGCAGGTACATTATATCGGCAAGGGGTTGATGATATCTATCGCCGATGTGTGACGCCTGACGAGGTGCCGTTCATTTTGGAAGAGTGCCATGATTCTGCTTGCGGTGGCCATTTTGCTGGACGGCTTACAGCACAAAAGGCTTTAAGAGCAGGTTATTGGTGGCCTGCCATCTTCCAGGATGCGTTTGCGTATGTTAAGCGATGCGATATTTGCCAACGACATGATAGTCGAGAGAATAGGAAACGACCACTCAACCGTATTATGGCGATACTTCCATTTGAGAAGTGGGGAATAGATTTTGTGGGTCCTATTACTCCGTCGTCGACTACGCAAAAGCGATACATCATTGTAGCAACTGACTACTTCACAAAGTGGTTAGAAGCACGTGCAACAAGGAAAGATGATGCTAAAGAAACTGCTAGTTTCCTTTTAGAGCAGATAATATGCCGGTTTGGTCCGCCGAAAGAATTAGTGTCGGACCGCGGAACCCATTTCCTGAATAAGGTGATCAAAGGTTTGACAGAGTTGTGGAACATCAAGCATAACAAGACAACCCCATATAATCCGCAAGCCAATGGGCAAGTCGAAAGTACCAACAAGCAGCTTGTGGGCATCCTGTCCAAAACTGTGTCGGAAAAGAAACGGGATTGGGATAAAAAGTTATACGTGGCAGTGTGGGCTTATAATATGACTTTCAAACGAGCCACTGGCCATACCCCGTTTAAGTTAGTATATGGGGAGGAGTGTGTCTTGCCTTTAGAGATTGAGCTGCCGACTATTCGGTTTGCCATCAATCATTCTTTGAGCGATGAAGACGCTCTTTTTGAGCGTTTGACGACACTGGCACATTTAGATGAGCTTAAGTTGCAGAGCTTATTGCACCAAGAAGTGGCGAAGCGCCGAATGAAGAAGCTACACGACCTCAAAGCCAAGAAATACACCTTCAAGAAAGGACAGCTTGTTCTGTATTATGACGCACGACGTGAATTATTCCCAGGCAAGCTAGAACCCAAATGGGATGGGCCCTATAAGATCGTTAGGATAGGAAAGAATAAATCTACAGTGTTGTTAGCTGACCTTGAGGGGATAGAATTTAAAAATAAGGTTAATCTTAATAAGATTAAACCTTATTATTTCTGATTGCACTAATGCTATGACTGCCTTGCAGGTCTAGGCACGATTGATCAAGCATCTGCAAGGAAATTGTGATAGAGGTTGATGGGTCGGCTGATCCCTTATTTAGAACACCCATATTTGGAACAGAGATATCATCAGGGAAAGCTCATTTGGTGGAGCAAAGGATACAAGGTGATTGAGCAAGAAGGCGGGACATTCATTTGGGAAATCAAGGTCTTCTGCCATCACTGCCTACAAATTTTGACGAGCATCCCTGTTGAATTCAATGATGATGGAGGGATGGAGCCTACAGTCCACCCGTTGAATATGCTGAATTTCGATTACCATAATTACGAGTAGAGTTCAGGATGGCAGAATATGTAAACCCTTTATGGACGTACACCTTGTACTTTGATGGGGCGTCCAGGGGTCCATGCAAAAAAGGAAGCGTAGGAGTTGTCATCCGAGACCCCCGACGACGCATTGTCATGAAGTTAGCTGCTTATCTCGGGGCGAATTTTACTAATAATATGGCCGAATACAAAGCCCTGATCATGGGTTTGAATATTGCAAAAAAGGGGGGTATCCGCCAGTTGTTGGTGAAAGGGGACTCTCAGTTGGTTTTAAATCAACTCACTGGGACGTACATGGTGCGGAACCCGATCCTTTGTATGTACCATCACACTGCCATAGCCCTGCTAGACGAATTCGATAGAGTGTCTTTTCAGCTGATTCCACGGAATTGGAATCAGTTTGCCGATTCATTGGCTAATCTTGCGTATGAAGAGGACCTCTTCTTTAATTGTGGCCCTTGTCACGATATATCTATTGATGGTGATACAGGACCTGGTCGTTTGTGGGGTATGCTTTCTGAACATGCCCTCTTTGGCAGACGATGGTTGATTTGGGTGATGCAAAGGGTAAGCGAGACGCATCTACCTTTATTATCGGGGACCCACAGACTGATTAGACGACATGTGATGCGAACACCTCTTGCGATATACGCAGGGGGGATAGGTCATAATTTAATGCACCTAGTTTAGGGCTACAAGCCTTTGTTCCCCTGGGAATGGTATGCTTTGATGTCTATCATGGTTGTTTCCAGGTGGATGTTCTGCATAGTATTGGTTTATTTCATTAGGCCAAGAGGGCCGATTCAGTTTTGTAGCAAAGTCATGTCTGATTTCATTAGGCCAAGAGGGCCATTTTCCTGTCTAGTGCGGGTGCGTTTAATTGGGTTTTTGTTGAGTGTTGTGCTGGACAGGTTTCGTGGTTCGTGGAATTTGGTGGAGCCTGGAGGAGCCTTTGCTGCGATGGAAGCTTCTTGTGGCCACTCCAGGTGATATTTCTCCTTTACGAGTACCTTTCTTTCCTGTTATATGTGTATTTGTACTTGTCGAGGGGATCTATTTTTTTTGGGGACCGGCAACCAAGGCATGAAGTCCCAGGTTTAGGCTAAGTATGTTTGAGGGAGGTCGGAGTAGTCATTGCCTCCTGTAAAGACATTGTTAGACATTGAAAGACCTGTTTTAGAAGGAAGCCCTAGTGGCTCTGTTCTGCTAGCCTGCTAGGCAGCCGTTCTAGGAGTTCCTGTTAGTAGTGAGGCAGTTAGAGAAGCCTGCTAGAAGATAATAATAATGATGCCAAGAAATCCTGAATATCCCAAAAGATGAATATAAATGCGAAGGTGTGTAAAAAGGGGTTCTAACCCCTATCAAAGAAAAGAAATGAAATAAAAAAAATATAAGCAGTTGCTCATTGCCTTGCGAAGGCCTCGTAGGTTCCTAGGGACGAGTCAGACCCGGGGCCGATACCTTGTCTTCCTAGGGGTGGCTTCTTGCTGGAAAAATAATATCAAAACAAGGAAGGTTGGAGCGAAAATAAAAGTGAGCGTTTGAAAAGGATTAAGTGTCGCCTTGCGAGGGCTTGGTAGGTTCTTGGGTGCCGAGACAGGTACCGAGACCGATGCCCTGTTCTCCTTGGGTCACTACGCTCAGCTCCCTCCTTTTTACATGCCCAAGTATGTTCATCCCATAAAAATCCTAAAAGAAGAAATGGACTGAAAGAAAATATCCTTTGCTCAGGCTATAGGAGTCCTCGCCTTGTAGGAGCTCCTAGTGGTGTTGTCTTTAGTTGGTAAGTAGTGCAGACTACCATTTAGGGCAACCTCTTTGACAGTTCTTTTTAGTTTGGCTGTGTTGGAGCAGCTGGTTAGTGATTCACTTCGGATCTTCTGTTAAATGATGCTAGGCCTACTCCTTGTGGATGTCATGCCTTGGTTCTGTCTAGGGGTAGGGGGGATTTTAGGCCCCGGAACATGCCTAAAAATAGGAGAAAAATATGGAAATGCGGGGGAAAATGCTCAACCACGAAGGCGGCAGCTCGAGCGAGCACGATTTTAAGCGTCAAGTACTTGACGGGCGCCCGTACGACACTCCGAGAATTTTCATAATTTTTTCGTGCGCCCATGCCACTCAGTGAAGCTGCAGGCCTGTCCGGAATGTTGAGACGAGCTCACAGAAATTTTCAGAACGCAGTTCGGAGTTCGCACGCGAGAGTTGGCCCGAAACCGGCCGGGGTGCCCAAGAGGGGGCCAAAAATTGAAATTTTAAAAGGTGCAAGTGGGGGGGGGTGACCTTTGGCACCCCCCCACAAAAAAAAAATGTGGATATGGAGGGGGGGTGGCGGCTGAAAACAGCCGCCGAAAAAAACGCGACCCCCCCCCTCCCCCCCAATCGATTGCAGGGCTTACACATAAGCCATAGCTACGAGCCTCCAGGCCGGATCAAGACATCATGCCGATCAAATCGCCGGTCTCCGCTCCCGCAATGGTGGACTGGTTGAAGAGAGAGAAAAGCAGTCTTTCTCTCTCCTCTCTCTCTCTCCTCTTGGCCCCCGTTCGTGCTTGAAGGGATAGGATGGAGATGGACGGTCGGATGGATGCCGATTCTTGACGGGATGAAAGAGCAATGCAAAATCATTGTAGATTGCTGATTCCAAGCAGAATTCATGGCTGGAAATCAATCGTGGGACGTGCCAAATTTAATGGAAAAACCCGCAAGACACGGTAATAATTGTTTTTACAAAGAAAATGGTCTTTTGATGCAAATTTGGTTGATAAAAATGTGTTCATATGGATTGAGTTTTGAGTATGTCGTGCTTTGAGTTGGTTTCTAGCTGTTCATCATTTAAAAATCTGGAAAACATGTGTGGGATAGCAGAAAATAGGGAACCGAGACACAAAAAACCATAAAAATGAAGGAAAACAAGGGTTTTGGGCATATAAATGGGGAAAACCGTCGATACACATCAACTAATCTTTCAATTTTGTTGCAAATGAACTAAGGGCCACAGCCCACAAACTGGTTTTCATTTTCAGCAATTTAAAAAATACAAGAAAATGAAGAAAATGGGGAAAAATGATAAAAACACCATGAAAAATAGGGGAAAAATACATTTGGGGCTACGAAAAATATAGAAAAATAGGATTTATGTTTGTTGATGTATAGCAAGGCTGGGGCATGAAGTTATGCTTCAGTTCAGCCTTGTTTATATGTTGTAGTGTGTGTTTCCTTCCTTTCTCCACATAAAATGACAAGGAAACCCTAAAAGAAATGAATGCAATGATGCACTATCAACGGGGAAGGGTAGAGTTGTGGAAAAAATGGTTAAATGACGCTGAGCATGAGGAATAATTTGCTGATTTTATATGCATTGCATCTAGGACGGAATAATAATGATAAAAATTAAAACCTAGTAGCACGAAGATCACTTCGGTGCTAGGTGTTGCAGCGAAGCATAAAGCGGTTAGAAAGAAAAGCATGAAAGAGATGTTTTGCACTTGCACGCTGCTGGTTTTTAAAATGTTTGAGCATTAGGCATCCACCTCTTTGCATGATCATTTTTGAGGAAATTAAAAGTATCAGAGTTAGCTCCTGGATATGCATAGCAATTGTTTTCAGCAGGCCTGTGACCCACCGTTGAGAGTGTGAGGTTCCTATGCTGTAGGCTAGTCGTGGGATCATAAATGGGAAGTCAAGTAAGGACAACGGTACATTCCTGGATACGTTTATTTGGTACCTTGAGTGACGTTTGTGCGAAATGTCTAAATGTCGAGCGGCGCATCGAGGGGCCAATCCCCAAGGTGTAGGAGAGTCGCAGAGGGTTGACGGCATTCAGCCGTAGGAGGAACCCCATGTGTGTGTGATTCGAGCCTTTTGGCTATGTGAAAGGGACTCCCTCTGAGGAGCAATATTGGGTTAGGATCAGTTGGACTACAACGTATTACAAATGCAATGTTTAGGAAGGCAGAGATTTTGATAGACGCTCCTGGCCGCGAGGCCGAGGGGTTGTCTTGTGCGTAGTGACGAGGTCCGGCTAGTGCATGAGCCAGTGCCGGCCCGTTTTTAGGTCCATCACTCCATGATGGGCTCGACATCCTTGAGGTGCTGTTGAGACTCCCTCACCCATTCCTTCACCTTTTCTATGGCTTCCAATTGCCGCCTGGGGTGTGGGTATTCCCCTACCTTAGCGCTTTCCTGTTGGGCAGTTCTAGGGGCTGAAGTCTCTGCCTCTGCGTCCGAGACTTTCTTTCCATGGAGTAAGGTCGTAATGCTGTTGGTCTTTAGTGAGACCTTAGCCTCTGACCTCTTCTTTTTCCGCCTACAGCTTTTCTTTCCTATTGAGGTAACGTCGAGATTGCTAGGTCCTGGCAGAGAGACGCCGGCCTGCTTCATCTGTGCTCGGGTCATCACTCGTAGGGGGATAGGTGTGGCCTCCCCATTGGGGTTCTCAACACCAAACAGTCCCAGTGGGACGGACGGTAAATTAACTGTACCAGAAGGCGGCTTCCGTTTTGGGCAATCTATGAAAAGATGAGTGATTCCGCACTCTGCACACCTTTGGTCAGCTTTGTCCCTACTTTGCTGCTCTCTTTCTGGGTAGCGTGATGAGACGTGACCGGGATGTCCACATGTCCAACAAGTGACTGGATCCTGTGGCTGCCCTCCCAGGTCTCTACCCCGTCCTCGTCCTAGTGCCATCACCAGTACTGGTCGGTAATCCATGAGGATTGCATTGCCCTCGTCATCATGCGAGACATAAGGGTATATGTAGGTTTCTTCGTCACTGGGCTCCTCCACGTAGTGCACAGGAGCATCGCTCGGTGGGTGGGTCACATAGGGACTAGGTGGTCTAGGTATACCGGTAGGATTTATGTCCAGCCTAGGGACCGCTGGCTTTGTGTCGTTAGGTGCTGGTAGGGCAAGAGGAGCTCCCCTTCCGTAGAATGGCTGTGGCCTGTTAGCCGGGTAGAGCTGGCCATAGGGCTGCATGTACGGTAGTCTTTGTGGTAGTCTGTAGTGTGTGGCATCATGGCCGAACCTTCCGCAGTTAGCGCAGGGTCTTGACCTAGGGTCTCGACATTCTGCTGGCAGGTGGTTTCCTCCGCAGTACACACACTGGACATGCAGACGCGTCGATCGCCTTAGCATGTCTTGTATTTTGGCCAGTTCTGTCTTGACCTCGGCCAAGCCGTGGTCCGTCTCGGCGGCCTTCCCCTTATCGTGGGACGATGCGTTGGATTGCTCGCTAGAGGTTGGCGTTCGTTCTAAACTCCGTGGGTTGATTTCTTCTGGGTTTGAGCTCCTGGAGCTCCGCTCCCTCAACTGGTCATCGACCCTAATGGCTTCCTCAAAAACCCTAGCCACTACGTCCCTTTGCAAGCTCGAGTTGCCTGCTAGTGCTTTGTACAATTCTTCATCCCGAATCCCGCTGATGAACACGGTTGACACAACCCTGTCAGTCGGTCTTTCACCCAAGGGGATTCTCTTAAGGAGGCTTCTCACGTGGGTCACATAGTCGCGGATGCCCTCCTTCTCCTTCTGCTTGACGTTCATCAGACGCATTTGCAGGTTGTCAGAGTATCCAGGTTCTGCAAACCTCTTGACAAAAAGGTCCTTGAGGTTATTGAAGTTGGCTCGTTCTATAGCATCTAGGCTCATATACCACGTCCTACCCTTATAGCTTAAGCAAAGTCCGAATGCTTGCGAATGTTGGGCCTAGTCGTTGAGGCCATTGGCTTCGCAGACCTGCTCAAACTGCTCGACAAAGCTGTACGGGTCGTTCGGCGGCTGGTACTTGTCGAGTTGCTTAGCGACAATAGGTATTTTGGCTTGGCTCTTTGAACCCTGGGTTGCCCCTAGCCCTGCAAGTAGCGAAGTCGCTAGCACAGCGGCACTTTGTTCCACCACGGTGTTATCGAGCAGCCGTTTCATGAGGAGCTCGCCCAGCGTCAGGTCTTCCTCGAGTGCTCTTTCCTGGTCTGTTCGGTTTCGGCCAGCTAAGTTCAACACTCGCTGCACCTCATGCAGCTCCATGCTTTGCCTTAGGCTCCTGGCTTGTTGGTCCCTATTATAGTTTGCTATGCCCTACAATGCCTTGCGGGCTAGCCTCCTCTCCTCCTCTCCTCCTTTAGGTCCGCAATGATTGCCTCTGCTGTCCTGCCATGGTGTTCATACCTGGCATGCGCATCGTAACTGCTCACCATTTGCTGTATGGCTTCTAGAAATGCGCTAACATCTAGCTCCCCTGTAAACCGATGATTTGAGCCTCCCTCTGTCATGGTGAAATTCTCACGCCTAGTTGCAAGTCAGATCCTTGTCGTTGTCGCTCCTTGCTTGATCCTGCCCTGTGCTCTGTGCATCTGTTACGCATGGGTTTTCTCCTAGTGGTGGGTTTTTTTGGCAATTTATCTGAGCGAGTTCTTTTTAATTTTTGAATGCAGAGCTCAACTTAGGGTCACTCGTGAGTGTGTTGTCCCTCGTGCACTCGTGCTCAAATAGGCTTTCGACTTTCCTAAGTGTTCTTCAAGTGTGGAAATTCAATCAGAGTGCTGTGAGTGCTTTCCCTGTGTCTTACTCACTCTTGCTCGTTTTGGGCCTGACAGGCTTGCCACTCTAGTCCTAGCCGCCTTATGGGTCACAGGGCCCTATGTTGCTTCCTGTTGCTCATGTGGGGGTGGGCCACTGGGGGAGTGCCCCAGTGTGTACCTGGATGGATCAGGTTTTGTTTTGGTTTGACTCTGGGAATCGAACGTTCGATTTACCAGTGGTCCGATTGTGGGGATCGGACCAGGTATGTTAGGGCGAAGTGGGGGTCTTAGGGTCCGCGTGTCCGATTCTCAAGAATCGGATGGGCGAGTGTGTGAGGAATCGGTCCGATTCTAGGAGGTCCTATCCTAGGTGGTCCGATTCTAGGTGGTCCGATTCTAGGTGGTCCGATCGGACCTATCGATCTGATTCTTTCTTGTCTGATTATGGATGGGGTCCGATTCTAGGGATCGGACCAGACATGGTCCGCGACTGGTGACGTGTATTACTCCGTCCGATCCGACCGGGTGGGTCCGACTCAGAGCGTCTGAGTGGTTCGAGTAGTTGAGTCGGACAAGTTGGTCCGAGCATCTGATTCTAAAAAGGGAACGATTGGTCCGAGTGCCATGTGGCACGTCCAATTGGACCACTTAGTCCGAGTCTAGTGATTGAGTGGGTTGTTCCGATCGGACGGTTGTCCGAGTGTCTGATTCTGGAAATCGGACACTGGATCGGCCGTCCGATTCCGCTGGTCCGATGGGTCACGCACACCGGTTTGCTCGATTTTCACTAGGTGTATTATCCTATTGGTTGTGCGATTACCCCACGATAGAGCTGAAGTGGGGCAGATGAGATCGATTACCTGAAGTCGCCGAATGCGATGTTTACTGTGATTGATCGGTATTTATCGATAAGCATCGTCTAGCAAAAATCCAAAAGCAAGAAAGAGACAAAAGAGCTAGGCGATGTGCTGAAATTTTTAGGAGATATTCCCCTAAGCGTAGCGGTGCTGAACCCTTACGAGGGAGTGGATCTACTGGTCTTGGGGCCACAAGCAGTAAGTTAGGAGAAGGTGGAAGCTCTAGTGCTCCCCTTCCATCCATAAGCCAGTCTACATCAAGTGTGGGAGGTGTAACCCCACGGTCCCTTATTCCTAGTGAAAATCCAATCCTCGTCATGGCACAGCCTATTGCAATCCCAACAGGAACAACGGATTTGCCGGATCTAGGTTACCCGCTACCCATTTTTAATGGGCTAGTTGAGGAAGATGCGGAACTTCACATTAGGGAGTTTCAAAAGCTGATGTTTAACTGCCGCATTCAAGAAGAAGGACATTTAATGATGTTCTTCAACATGACTCTCAAAGGAAGAGCCGCTATATGGTATCATGGTTTAGAAGCCGGAACCATATTGAATATTGATTCATTTTATGGAGCTTTTCGAAGGGAGTTTGCCCCTAAAAGGGGTGGGCAATATTGGTTGCGTGTACTCAACATGACCCGCCAAGAACCACACGAGGATATTCGTGCTTATGCGAAGAAAATAAAAGAGGTTTTCCGTAAGTTGGACACCTCTATTCCTAACCCCGCAGCTGCCCAATTGCAATATTTCCTACATGGTTTGGACTTTAATATACAATTGCAGTTGAGTAGTGTCCCCTTGGGGGATATAGATAGTGCCATTACAAGAGCACAAGAGGTGGAATCCTGACTACAAGCAGCTTATGCTTCTCGAGGTAATTCGAATATGGGTTTAGTATTGGAAAACAATGTGGCGATGGCCAATGGCAGTAGTGGCCAAGGGATAGCCATGGCTAACCCTAATGGGAGGGGGAACATGATGCAGAATGTCCCTTTATTACCAGCACCCCCTAGCATATCGATGCCTACAGGTAGTCAAATGGCTCCAAATGGTGGAGGCCAGGCAGTCAATTCTAACACCATGCCTGTGGCCCAACAACCAGTGCCTAATCGAATTGTTAGGCCTATGGAACGACATGGTAATGACCAAGGCTATGAGTCGAGCTCTTCCAATGTTCTTGGTGAGGTTAAAGATATGATGAAGCATTATACCGACATGATTATGGAGCAATATCGGCAAATAGCCGTTGATGTCAACTTCCTTAAAAAACAACAAAATTTGATAGGAAGTAGATACCCAGATGAGGGTGCACCTTCGAGTTTTAGTTGCAAATGGTGTGGTGGGCAGCACTATCCAAGAAATTGCCCAAATATTAAGTGTAACATCTGTAGAAAATTTGGCCATTTAGCAGCTACTTGCTGGAGTAAGATTAGTTCCCTCCAGCTAGGTAGTCGGCAACCAGGGCCTGTTAATCATCGTGTGCAAGGAAATGATTCTCAGCGAGAAGACGAACCTAAACAAATACTTCAATGACCAAAGACTACAGTGGAGGAGCTACCTAGTGGTAGTGGGGTTAGTTTGATTGAGGCTGTACGCGTTAATGATGCTAAAACCTCTAATCTGCGAGCTATTCTTACAAGAGGTCAAAAGGGTAGAGAAGTCGACAAGGATAAGCCTGTCGATGGAAACCCTAAACAAGGCAACAAAGGAACGCAAGTTTTGGATCCTGCCATGGAAGGGGGACCTTTGAAGACCATGGAAAGTAAAGGCGATAAGGAACCACCAAAGAGGAAGGTGAAAGTTAAGAAAGAGGCAATAAAGCCGGTTCAGCGACCTAAAGAGCAGATGGTCTGGCGTGAAAAGCGAGCTCTATCGAACTATCATGAATTCGATCTGGCGAGCTCTCTTTGCGAAGTCAAGCCGGATGTGAACCTCTTACAGCTTATTAAGCTTTCCCCAGGAGTACGCAAGGAATTTAGAAAGATCCTACGTACCGGGTATATCGTAGAACCTTTGGGTATTACGCGAGTTGGTGATGATTGGTTCGAGCATGCTGAGAAGCATTGCCCAAGGGTTGCAGCCTATGTCGATGGGATATTAGTAGATTATGCCATTGTCGACACGGGATCATCTGTTAACATTATGAGTTCTGAACTGATGGAAAGGTTGGGTCTTGCGATCCAGAAAGATACCTCCACAATTCTTAGAATGACAGATGATAGTTTGAGACAGCCGGAAGGTTGCATTACTAAGATCCATGTCACTGTTGCAAATGTAGAATGCTTGTTGGACTTTAGGGTGATTCATTTTGCAGGGCGTCCAAGTTACCAAGTATTACTCGGACGACCTTGGATCTTGCAAGTAGACTACCAAGTAGATATACCCGCCGGTCAACTAATATTTGGCAGAGGTGCCCAGCGTGTGGTGGTTGATGCTTATCATGAATCCCCGCAAAGTGAGAGAGCTCCTCTATCTTCTACAGAATTGGAGACATTAGAAGATTTATCTGCCAGTGAGACATCGTCGAGTGATGAGTCCAAAGAGGGATCCACCACGAAAGACATCTATCAAATCACTTTGAACGAGCCGATAGAGGGCCAAGATCGTATAAGAGATGCATAAGTTATCGAGCTAGACCTTGGTACGCCTGATGATTCGCGGCCAATCAAATTAGGTTCTATGCTCAACACAGCAAAAAGGGAGGATTATGTGGACTTGATTTAGGAATACCGTGATACCTTTGCCTGGAGTTATGATGAGCTGAGAGGCATTCCTCCTAGTCTTGTTGTTCACACAATTCCGTTGAAAGAGGGCAGTCGTCCTGTACGACAGAAAGCAAGGCGTATGGCTTTCAAACTGAGGGACGGGCTGTTTGAAGAATTACAGAAGCTTCGAAAAGGGGTTTTGATTTTTCCTGTGCAACACACGGAATGGTGTTCGCTAGTCGTGATCAGAAAGAAGAAGAATAATCAAATTCCATTATGTGTAGACTTTAGGGAGCTGAATAAGCAAACAGTTAAGGACTACTACCCGTTGCCATTTATTGACCACATTTTGGATCAATTAGCGGGTAGGGAGATATATTCGTTCATGGATTGCTTCGTAGGATATAACCAGATGGCAATAGCAGAAGAGGACAAGTTGAAAACAACTTTTATTACTATACTTGGTACTTTTGCGTACCATGTGATGGCCTTTGGTTTATGCAATGCGCCTGGTTCGTGGCAACGAACAGTAGATAAGACATTCGGTGACATATCCCCTGAAGAGTTAAAGGTGTTTATTGATGACTTAGCGGCCGCCACCATGAGAGGAAGGTAGCTGATCATTTTAAGAAAATGCTTTGAGCGCTGTAGACAATTTTGTATCGCCCTAAACCCACGGAAGTGTGTTTTTGGAGTACCTTATGGGCTATTGCTGGGTCATGTGGTCAGTTTGGTAGGAATTGCGACAGACCCCGAGAAGGTCAAAGTTATAGTTGCCATGGGTCCACCACGCACTCCAAAGGAAGTTCATAGCTTTCTGTCTTCTGTTGGTTACTACTGTAGATTCATAAACGCCTTGGGAGAAAGAACGTTGCCGCTTACAAATTTATTGTCCTTTAGCTGTTCGTTTGTATGGGGTGACCCTTGTAAGGTAGCATTCGAGGATGTGAAACAAGAGCTAGCAAGAACGCCCGTTTGAAAGCACCTAAAAGAGGTGAGGTGTTCTATATATTCTCAGCAGCCACCATGTATAGTATCAGCTGCTATTTAGCCCAAATTTGGGAAGAGAAGTGGTAGCACCCGATTGCTTTTGCTAGCCGGAAGCTCGGGGTATCCGAAATCAATTATACCTACATGGAGAAGTTGTGTCTAGCGATGGCCTTTGGGACCAAGAAATTCATGCATTATATTCTCTATGAGAAAGTCGTGCTTTATACGAAGGCGGAGGGACTTCGATTATTGATGAATCAGCTACAGCCGCCTGCTCGTCTAGCGAAGTGGTTGATCACTTTGTAGAAATTCGATTATGAAATCCGTAGTAAGCCACCAAGGTTGCAAGGCATCGTGGAATGTCTAGTGGACTTTGGGGAGCCGAAGGAATCTGTGGCTGAAGGTGACATGGAGTTGTTATTTAAAATAGATACGGCATCTATTCCCTCCTGGTATGCTGCAATAACGCATTATTTATTGCCGGGAGGCAGGATCGGAATTATCTAAAGCTGAGAAACGGAAAATTAAGCAGCAAGTGTTAAAGTTTGCCTTGATTGCAGGAACATTATATCGGCAAGGGGTTGATGACATCTATCGTCGATGTGTGATGCCTGACGAGGTGCCATTCATTTTGGAAGAGGGCCATGATTCTGCTTGCGGTGGCCATTTTGCTGGACGGCTTACAGCACAAAAGGCTTTAAGAGCAGGTTATTGGTGGCCTGCCATCTTCCAGGATGTGTTTGCGTGTGTTAAGAGATGCGATATTTGTCAACGACATGATAGTCGAGAGAATAGGAAACGACCACTTATCCCTATTATGGCGATACTTCCATTTGAGAAGTGGGGAATAGACTTTGTGGGTCCTATTACTCCGTCGTCGACTACGCAAAAGAGGTACATCATAGTAGCAACTGACTACTTCACAAAGTGGTCAGAAGCACGTGCAACAAGGAAAGATGATGCTAAAGAAACTACTAGTTTCCTTTTAGAGCAGATAATATGCCGTTTTGGTCCGCTGAAAGAATTAGTGTCGAACCGCGGAACCCATTTCCTGAATAAGGTGATCAAAAGTTTGACAGAGATGTGGCAAATCAAGCATAACAAGACAACCCCATATAACCCACAAGCCAATGGGCAAGCTGAAAGTACCAATAAGCAGCTGGTGGGTATCCTTACCAAAATTGTGTCGGAAAAGAAACGGGATTGGGATAAAAAGTTATACGTGGCAGTGTGGGCCTATAATACGACCTTCAAACAAGCCACTGGCCATACCCCGTTCAAGTTAGTATATGGGGAGGAGTGTGTCTTGCCTTTAGAGATTGAGCTGCCAACTATTCGGTTTGCCATCAATCATTCTTTGAGTGATGAAGACACACTTTTTGAGCGCTTGATGACACTGGCACATTTAGATGAGCTTAAGCTGCAAAGCTTATTAAACCAAGAAGTGGCGAAGCGCCGAATGAAGCAGCTACACGACCTTAAAGCCAAGAAATACACCTTCAAGAAAGGACAGCTTGTTCTATATTATGATGCACGACGTGAATTATTTCCAGGCAAGCTAGAGCCCAAATGGGACGGGCCCTATAGGATCGTTAGAATAGGAAAGAATAAATCCACAGTCTTGTTAGCTGACCTTGAGGGGGTAGAATTTAAAAATAAGGTTAATCTTAATAAGATTAAACCTTATTATTTCTGATTGCACTAATACTATGACTGCCTTGCAGGTCTAGGAGAGATCGATCAAATATCTGCAAGGACATTGTGATAGAGGTTGATGGGTCGTCTGATTCCTTATTTAGAACACCCTTATTTAGAACAGAGATATCATCAGGGAAAGCTCGTTTGGTGGAGCAAAGGATATAAGGTGACTGAGCAAGAAGGTGGGACATTTATTTGGGAGATCAAGGTCTTCTGCCATCACTGCCTACAAATTTTGACGAGCATCCCTGTTGAATTCAATGATGATGGAGGGATGGAGCCGACAGTCCACCCGTTGAATATGCTGAATTTCGATTACCATAATTACGAGTAGAGTTCCGAATGGCGGGATATGTAAACCCTTTATGGACGTACACCTTGTATTTTGATGGGGCGTCCAGGGGTGTATGCAAAAAAGGAAGTGTAGGAGTTGTCACCCGAGACCCCCAATGACGCATTGTCATGAAGTTAGCTGCTTATCTTAGGGTGAATTTTACTAATAATATGGCAGAATACAAAGCCCTGATTATGGGTTTGAATATTGCCAAGAAGGGTGGTATCGGCCAGTTATTGGTGAAAGGGGACTCTCAGTTGGTTTTAAATCAACTCACTGGGACGTACGTGGTACCGAATCCCATCCTTTGCATGTACCATCATACTGCCATAGCCCTGCCAGACAAATTTGAAAGAGTGTCTTTTTAGCTGATTCCACGGAATTGGAATCAGTTTGCGGATTCATTGGCTAATTTTTCCTATGAAGAAGACCTCTTCTTTAATTGTGGCCCTTGTCCCGATATATCTATTGATGGTGATACAGGACCTGGTCGTTTGTGGGGTATGCTTTCTGAACATGCCCTCTTTGGCAGACGATGGTTGATCTGGGTGATGTAGAGGGTAAGCGAGACTCATCTGCCTTTATTATCTTGGACCCACAGACTGATTAGACGACACGTGATGCGAACACCTCTTGCGATATACACAGGAGGGATGGGTCATAATTTAATGCACCTAGTTTAGGGCTATGAGCCTCTGTTCCCCTAGGAATGATATGCTTTGATGTCTATCATGGTTGTTTCCAGGAGGATGCTATGCGTAGTATTTTTTTATTTCATTAGGCCAAGAGGGCTGATTTAGTTTTGTAGCAAAGTCATGTTTGATTTCATTAGGCCAAGAGGGCCATTTCACTGTCTAGTGTGGGTGCGTTTAATTGGGTTTTTGTTTTAAGCGTTGTGCTGGACAGGTTTCATGTTCGTGAATGTTGGTGGAGCCCGGAGGAGCCTTTGCTGCGATGGAAGCTTCTTGTGGCCAATCCAGGTGATATCTCTCCTTTACGAGTACCTTTCTTTCCTGTTATATGTGTATTTGTACTTGTCGAGGGGATATATTTTTGTTGGGGACCGGCAACCAAGGCATGAAGTCCCAGTTTTAGGCTAAGTATGTTTGAGGGAGGTAGGAGTAGTCATTGCCTCCTGTAAAGACATTGTCAGGCCTCGAAAGACCTGTTTTAGAAGGAAGTCCAGTGGCCCTGTTCTGCTAGTCTACTAGGCAGCCATTCTAGGAGTTCTTGTTAGAAGTGAGGCAGTTAGAGAAGCCTGCCAGAAGATAATAATGATGATGCCAAGAAACCTTGTACAACCTACAAGATGAATATAAATACGAAGGTGTGTAAAAAGGGGTTCTAACCCCTATCAAAGAAAAGAAAAGGAATGAAAATCTATAAGCAGTTGATCATCGCCTTGTGAGGGCCTGGTAGGTTCTTGGGAATGAGTCAGACCCGGGGCCGATACCTTGTCTTCCTAGGGGTGGCTTCTTGCTGGAAAAAAAAAAAGACAAAACAAGGAAGGTTGGAGCGAAAATAAAAGTGAGCGTTAGAAAAGGATTAAGTGTCACCTTGCGAGGGCTTGGTAGGTTCTTGGGTGCCGAGACAGGTCCTGAGGCCGATGCCCTGTTCTCCTTGGGTCACTACGCTCAACTCCCTCCTTTTTACATGCCCAAGTATGTTAATAAAATAAAAACCCTAAAAGAAGAGATGTGCTGAAAGAAAATACTCCTTGATCAGGCTATAGGAGTCCTCGCCTAGTAGAAGCTCCTAGTTGTGTTGTCTTTAGTTGGTAAGTAGTTTCAGACTACCATCTAGGGCAACCTCTTTGATAGGTTTTTCAGTTTGGCTGTGTTGGAGCAGTTGGTCAGTGACTCACTTCGGATCTTCTATTAGATGATGCTAGGCCTACTCCTTGTGGATGTCATGCCTTGGTTCTGTCTAGGGGGGAGGGGGAGCATTGTGCTGAGTTTTATTGTATATATTTTTTGTATCAATTTGATGCTTCTTTGGTTGTTTATGTGCAGATATGTTCGTGGATTCGACGGGCTGAGTCGCCCTATCCCGTGGTCACCAATGAGAGTGGAATTTTGGTGATAGAAAGTGCTTAAAAATAGCTAAAAATTATGAATATCAAGGGAAAAATATTCACCGCCAAAGGCGGCGGCTCGATCTAGGACGATTTTAAGCGTCAAGCAGTCAACGGGTGCCCAAGTGACACGTCCGGATTCTTAGTAATTTTTCTATTTGTTGGGACGGGATGCGGGAGCTACAGGCCTGTCCAAGATGCCGAGACGGACGCCCAGAATTTTACAGCACGTCAATCGGAGCTCGGATGAGGAAGATAGCCAAAAACCGACCGGGACGCCCAAGAGAGTGGCCAAATTTGAGAAATCAAAAGGCATGACTAGTGGGGGGGTGCCCTTTGGCTTCCCCACCCCCAATTTTTCGTCGCAGTCCCGGAAGTGCCGCGGATTGAACAGTGGCAAGGAAAAAAAATGGCCCCCCATTGAGGCATGGATGTCACAAACAAGTGATGGAGATGAAGGTAGGGGCAGACTCCAGCAATGAGGTACCCATGCTATAGGTAGACGCGGGTCCCAAAGGGGAAAGCAAGTGAGAAAGAAATGGTACACTCTTGGACACGCTTGTTTGGTACCTTGAGCGACTTCTGTGCAATGTGTCTATTTGTTGAGCGACGCACTGCGGGGCCAATCCCCAAAGTGTAGGAGAGTCGCAGAGGGTTGACGGCATTCAGCCGTAGGAGGAACCCCATGTGTATGTGATTCAAGCCTTTTGGCTATGTGAAAGGGACTCCCTCTGAGGAGTAATATTGGGTTAGAATCAGTTGGACTACAACGTATTACAAACACAATGTTTAGGAAGGCAGAGATTTTGATAGACGCTCCTGGCCGCGAGGCCGAGGGGTTGTCTTGTGCGTAGTGACGAGGCCTGGCTAGTGCATGAGCCAGTGCCGGCCTGTTTTTAGGTCCATCACAGCAAGTGGCTCATGACAAATCCCATCTAGATCAAAAGGATCAATCCCACCTGGATCAAAAGGAAAGAGTCAACTGGATCATAGAAATACTCTTGCCCAACTTCTTCCTCAAGATCTTCATTTTCAGCATTAAGTGCAATTGCATTTGCATCATCCATCTCATCTACAAGATCCTCAAAGACTAACATACCCTAAAGCTTGGGTTTGACATTTTTGTACACACACTTTGTGGCATGATCAAGTGTATACTTTTCCCCACACTTGAAACATAAGCCTTTCTCTTTTCTTTCTTCGTAGAGATCCATAGGAATAGACTTAGGATTCATGTTGACTGAAATGGATTGAGGCTTGTTGTCCCCTTGTTTGATGTCAACTTTAGGACTATTTGTTATCCTGAAATTACTTTGAGGTCTAGAAGCATTGAACGGTGGATAAGTTGGCACCCCCTTAAGCTCCCATTGAGCACATTATTGGTGCCATAAATGTTACCAACTTGCCCCTGTTTAAAAATAGTCCTTGGCTGTCCAAAACCAGGCTCAAATGAAGATTCTCTTCTATATTTCTGTCCATAGCTCTCTGCAAGCTCAATAGCCTTAAAGAGAGAAGTAGGGTTTTGTGCCATGACATCAGCTGATAAAGATGGATCTAAACTATACATGTACTTATGGGGCTTAGCCTCATCACTGATGCTTTCTACATACATGGTTAGGTTGAGAAATTGGTTAGTGTACTCTCTTACACTTAGGCCTCTTTGTTCCAAACTATACCATCTCCGTGCCAATTTCTCTTTTTCAAGAGGGGAGGCAAATACTTCAACCATAAATGCCTTGAAAGGTTTGCAATTCTCTACAAGTATTTTTTCCCTTTTTATATACCTCCACCAAGTATGTGCAAATCCCTCCAAATGCAAAGAAGAAAAATGAATATTCATGTCATCGGTTTTGGAGAATATGTCAAAGTACAATTCCATTTTAGAGATCCACTCCTCTAAATCAGATGGTGAAGATGATTGACCATTAAACTTAGCTAAAATGATCTTGTCCATCAACTCTCTTTCATGGAATGGTTGATGTCCCAAAATAGACTGATCATGAGTGCCATGCATTGAACCCCCAAATTGAGATGGAAATCTCCCAATAGGTGGCTGAGAACCACTATGCAATCTTTCGATTAGTAGAGGACCCCTAGGAAGTTGAGTATACAATCCAAAAGCTTGAAAGTTGGCTCCATTCAAACTGCCCAAATAGTCATCATGCCTTTGTGAAGTCTCACCTACTTCATATTGGCTATTTGGGATGCCTTTTTGTCTAATAATTCCATGACCATGACCATTTTGGTTAGATGGCCAAAGTGGGACTGAAGGCTCACTATTTGAATAAGCTTTCTCCTTGGCTTCTTTAGATCCCATTTGCATCTGCATCCACTATGATAATTGAGCCATAATTTGAGCATTTGATTCCACCAAATTGTCAATAGAATCCTTTGTTTGAGTCCTTGAATCTACTAATTTCTCAATGGAAGACTTCCTTTGATCACTAGACAAAACCGTTTGCTCCATTCTTGATAGTAGGGCCTCATGACATTCTCTATGCCTTTGTTCATGTATGCACAAGGTATCATTGAGTATACCGATTTCCCCTTGCTATTGAGGCTCTTTATGGCTCTCTTCAAGTAAATTATCCAACATGGAATCTCTGATTTTTTGAGCATAATCATCTTGAACCTTATTTTTACCCTTATGCCCTGCCATAATAGTGCAGTCCTGCAATACCCCCTGTCAAAAAAATGGCTATAACTTTGGCTAGGGAACTTCGATTTCAAAATTTTTTAGTTCAAATTGAAGCCAAGAATTTCCTCTTTGAGATGAGCTATAGCACGCTATAACAAATATAGGAAAAAAATTTTCTACAACTCAATCCCTCAGTCTGAACTGTCCAGGCCTACACCCTGTTTTGACCTGTGAATGCCCTGTTTTGACCCTGTAAGGTAAAATAGTAACCCCAAATGGTTACCAAACCCTATAGAAGGCTGAATAGGACTAGTGGGTACCTTGTAGTACCTGCACCTATACTTTAGTAATGAAGGGTCTACCTGTAGCAACCTATAAATGCCCTATAGTGCCCTGTAAAATCCCTGTTTTACCCTATTTTGATCCTGAAGATACTCAAGCCTTTGGAAACTCTTCAATCTTCAATACTCCGCTCACTATACTTGTGTGAGGGATAAAACGGCGTGAGGCTCCCTACACAGGTTTCGAATCACTGGGAGATGGGCAAAGTTCCCCTTGGATCGGTTGGTTGCACCCCTTCGGGATCTTTGATAATGAGGGAGGGTCACCTCTCTTTTGTCCCACTATCTCCCCCGGCATCCACCTTTTTCCTCGGTGGGTATATCAACATGGCCAAGGCATTCTATTCTAATCAACCAGTATGAAATGCATTGCTCAAATATTCATTCAGCCCCTTTCATGAGATGCATTTGAATGAAATCTAGAAAAGTTGGATAAGAAAATGGTCTTACCAATGCAATTCAGTGACTCACTGATGCTTTAGTACTTACCCTTTTACAATATTTCAACTTGGGCAAAGGAATTCAACCAAACAATTCAATATTATGTATCAAACTTGGCAAATGATACCTATGATGAGGTTATGATTGAATCAATACTGAAATTCAATGGAATAGGCTGAGATTAATGGAAATAATACTAATCTGTGATCTATTGATCAATTTAGAGAACTAATTGATCAATAATCTCTCATCAACAAGTGAAAAAGAATTAGCAAATGGATTATTGAGAGATTTCAGAGATTAAGCAAGAGAAATACATTGATTAAGCTTGAAGAGGATGATAGATGTCAGCTCCAATCCCATTGATGGAAAAATTATTCAAAATCAACCATAAATCCACCATGAAGCCTGAAATATCCACTAAATCAGTCCATTTGAGATCCAATATGCCAAATCTGTGAAGAATCAATGCTTGGGCTTGCTTGAACACTTGAATACCAAATATTCAAGCCTCTTGAAGAAAAGCCCCAAAATAAATCTTCAATATGAGCTCCAATGTCCCCCACAAGCTAAAATCTCTGCAATTTGTTGAAGAATCCTTACTCCCTTGATCCCATGGGCTGGATTGATGAAGAATCTTCAAGAAAATCATGAGAAATGGAAGCTTGGACTTTCATGGTTGCCATGGACTATTCATCTAGGGTTTACAGGAGGGCTGAAAGTTCATGAGTAGAGTTCAATCTTCAAGGATCACTGATGATTTACACTTGCCAATGATCAGAGAGATTGCTAGAGGTTGGAGATGAAGCATCTAATGCAAGAAACACACTAGGGTCAACCCAAAAATTACGTTGCAATTTTCGGGGCTATTCGTGACTCCATTACTGAGCCAATCTTGACCAAATAGGTAATCAACCTGTAGGTATTGAAGCAATGAAATTATTCCAGATGGTGCTTGGCCAAGAAGATTAAGGATTTGAGAGAGATGAGCACATCTTGCTAATGAACTTCCATGAAACCTGCAGGAAACTCCAAGAAAGGGGAAAGAGGACTCCATCTTTTCAAAGTAACCACAGTTTGTTCCCAAACTAAGTTAAGTTTGTTCCCAAACTAAGTTTAGTTTATTCTCCCTTACCCTAATTACCTCCTGTTTTGCATGAATTTTGATGATGACCTACTGCTTTAGTCATCCTCTACCATATCTGACCTTGGAGATCTCTAGATGTAGCCTCTTACTAACTGTAGATGGTCTACAACCCTCCATTAGTCACCATCTTTACCAAGTACTTGTCTGAAATTGATTTTTGATGGAGAAAATAGGATTGAAAATAGAAGGAAAAATAAATCAAAGACCAATGCTCTAATACCACTTGTCAAAGAGTGGACTAGAGAGAGAGAAAGAGGAGAGAGAAGATTGCAAAAGAGAGAGAAAGACTGCAAGAAGAGAGAGAAAGAGAGTGACGAGGAGAGCAAAAGAGTAGAATTGGAGAAAGAAAGACAGGAAAGAGTAGAAGCCATGGAAGCTATGAGCAAGATGGGAGAGAAGGATAGTAATTGTATTGATGTGTCAAAAAGATGTGAAAATTTACATGTCCTCTCCTTTTATACCAATGGCAGTGTGACATGACATAACATCAATATTATTTTTACTCTAAATCCTTATTCTACCTAGCTTCTTACATCCATGCTCCTCTCTTTGCCACGTTTGGTATTTCATGCTCCTAGGCCATCTACTCCATTGTGTTTGCTCCTACTCCCTCCCAATACATTATGTTGCTACTCTAGATGCCATAACCTTATTGTCCCCCCTTGCCATCTATACAGGGCCAACATCTACAACTTGCCATGCTATTCTCCATCCCCATTGGATCCAACCATCGCCAAGGCCACAACCCTTGTCCATCACCCCTTCCTTCATGCTCCTCCTACCTAATGACTCCCTTTCCCTCCTTACCCTCACCCCTTCCTGCTCGGATCACCACTATCATCACCTTTATTCCCCCACTATCACAATTTTTTTCACTACTAGCTTTGGTACCATCATCATCATTTTTTGAACCACCATCATTATTTTTATCACATGTGTCATCGGAAGGAGAAGGATCTCTACATCGATAACCACACTATGAGAGAGGAGAAGAGAAAGAAAAGTGAGGTTGCCGAAGAGGAGAGATATATTGAGAGGAGAGAAAAGCCACCATTAGGGGAGGAGGAGTAACTGAAAGTCACCAAAAGATAGGAGCAACATTGCCAAGGATGCCATGGCAACCGAGCCATTATCAGAGGTAGGGTATTTAACCCATTGCAAGTGAAGTTGTTGAGAAATAGAGCAATGGTGATAGGTTGGGGCCTCACCTTACCCTATCAATGACTCTAACCCTTCTTAGTGGGGTGATTTATTACTTGAGAAAGGCGGCATGGATGTCAGAAACAATGTGGCCACTTAAAGGTTATGAATGTTTGCCCATGCAAAAGATTCCTTGATACATGCATGAATCATGAAGGCTTAACACTTGCTTCCTCTATATCAATGCATTGATTGTTGCACACACACTTTGCCATAAAAGAATTGATTTATTTATTATTTCTTTTTGAACTTGGATGAAATAGGAAAATGATATTTTTCTTTGTCTACACTAAGTGCATCTGCCTGCACATATGTGTAGCCATGTGAGTTTAAGGCTCTTTCCTCGTCACACACTCAATCATCCAACCTATTGGGAAAGAGGATTGGCACGAGTGGCCAAGCGACTAGTGGACACTTAGTGCACTACAATTGCACAATGTGGCCAGAAACACATCAATAGATTACTATCTAGGTATTGATTGCAATAAAATAAGTCCAACTATGGCTGTAGATCACCAAGAATGCATCCTAAAGATAGCAAACTCATCTAGTATGGATGTAGGCCTCCAAGAAGAATCCTCAAGTGGAAATCCCTTCCACTTAATCAAATACTCAATAATGGACCTAAACAAAATGTTCTTTTCACACTAACCAATGATCTCCTTAGGGATATACTATATAAGACCATATTCATCAATAGGAGCTAACCCATCCACCATGTCTATTTGGGTACCAAAGAAAGGATTGAGATCAAATGGATGTGGAATACATTGTGAATCATAGTAGAAGAGGGGAGTTCCAATTTGTAGGCTAAGTCTCCTATGTAGAACCTATATGAAAGCTTATTTCTTGAGCCGTCTCTTAGAGAGGAATAGTGAGACGTAGACACTTTCAACAATACCAACTCCCCTTCTGAAAATTCTATAAAGCACCTCTTCTCATGAGCATGCATCTACATCTATTCCTGACCTTTCCTAAGTTTTGCTTTGCACTACTAAAGAAGGGTCTGCATCCACTCTAACTCATATTTTTCTTGAGGGTTAATCTTCTCACTAAAGAGAACTATAGAATGTGACACTTTGTATCTATAAAAGGATTCAAATTGAGAAAATCTAACACTAGTATGGGTAGAATTATTGTAAGAAAACTCGCCCAAGTGTAGCCAACAATCCACACGCTACACATCATAATAGAAGTTTCTAAGATAGGTCTCCAATAACTTGTTGACTCTTTCTATTTAGCCATCAGTCTATGGATGGGAAGCTATAGATGGACCTAGCTAAGTACCCATAGAGCTGAATATAATGTGCCACAAATTATTCATGAAACTAGATTCTCTATCATGTACAATAGTTGCAGTGATCCATGTAATTTGAATAGATGCTCCATTAAATGACTAGCCACCTATGATATATTAAACTACGTCTTTTTAGAAATGAACCGGGTTGTCTCGGTGAGTCTATTAACCATCAAGTAGATATTGTTCCATCCCATCTTAGTCGTAGGCAAGCCAATAATGAAATCCATAGTTATGTGTATTCACTTTCCTTTAGGAATGGGTAAGGGGCACTTTGTAGCTATATAAGGTTTCAAATGAAGAAACTCTAATACTTACATGGGTAGAGTTATTGTATGAAAACTCACCCAGGTGTAGCCAAGATTCCCACCTGTGCTGCACATCATGATAAAGTGTCTAAGATATGTCTCCAATCACTTTTTGACTATTTCTATCTAGCCATCAGTCAGCTATAGATGGGGATCTAACTTAGTACCCATAGAGTTGAATATCACCTGCCACAAGTTATTCATGAACTTAAAGTCTCTATCATGTACAATAACCTCCACTAATCCATGTAATTTGAAGATGTGCTTCATGAACTAACTAGCCATCTATGATGCTGTAATATCCCACCCCCCCCCCCCCCATGCCCCTTGGCATAAGAATGCGCCCCTTTAAAAATTTTAACATTTTTTAAAAAGAAATTTACTCTCTCCCCCTACCAACTGCATGGTGAGGAGAGAGAGAGAGAGAGTGAGTGAGTAAAGAGGAAGAGAGGGGGGGCATGTAGCCCCCCCCTATGATCTACAGAGCAGCAGCGCTGCCAGTTCCTCCCCTACTCTGCCAGGCCGCCAAGACGCCCCCCCACATGATCATCATCATCATCATTATCGTCCTCCTCCCAATCTTCAACATGAAGACCCCCTATCAGAAGGCAAGAAACAAAAGGAAAAAAAATATTCTAGAATCTTCATCAAGAGTGCCTCCTTAAGGGTGCTTCACCCATGGATCGAGAAAGGGGCCATAGATGGTTTGTGAAGGGAGTTCCTTGTGGGAAGGGGAAACTTCATTGTTCAATAGAACCTTAAACAACAAATTGATGACCCAATTGCACAAATTAGAATTGCACACAAGAGGAGAATAGAGAGGAGAGAGAGGAGAGAGAGGAGAGGAGAAGTGTGAAGTAGTAGGCTAGTTGTTGTTCACACTAAAGGAGGAAAAGAAGACCTAGGAGGAGTCAATAACCAATTGAAGGGAGTTCATCTCTTATGGGTACACAACCAACATGTATGCTCTCATATGATCTCTATTCTTCCATACCCATATTTTTTTGGGACTATCTTGAGGGCACACTTTTCTTTTTGGTGTTCTTCTCACCATGTAGGCCTCTCGACTTGAAAGAGACTCCTCAATCTAGTAGGACACTATGGATTGTTTGCCCTTAGCTTAGACTACTTGAAATCTTGAACTACTTACAAACCCTAACCCAAAGAAAAAGGGAAACAAGCAACCTAGCTTGCCAAGACCTTGGAATCCCTCCAAGTCGCAAATGATCTAGGATCAAATGCTGGGAGCATTTAGGAAGAAGGAATCACACCTTAGCAGTTGGTCATACAAACAGCCTCTGAAATGAGTGTGATTGTACACTTAGGTACATGGTCTAAACTTCTTTGCTCAAGGAACTAATTCAAGGAAAAACACTTAATGCTTCAGGTTAAAATCCTGGAGGGAGAGGCAGGTTCAGTTACCTCCGACTGTCTGACTGGCCCTATCCAAGGTGGTTGTTAGCCGCGCCCGATATATGGAGCAAACCTACCATGAGGGCTCTCTCCATGCGTGCTGCTTGGAGCAAGAGGATGCTTGGGTGCCAGGGGAGGCTCTAGATGTAAATTCCTTGCCTCCGGATCCCGCAGAAGAGGCTGACGTGACTGGAGATAGGATGTCGAGGCTCGTGTACTAGTCTATGGGCGAAACTTGGAGCAGCAATCCTGTTGATTTACTGGGATAGCCTTCGGGCATGATACTTGATGTATTCTAGAACTATGATAAGTAAAGATCAAATATTTGAAAAATGAACTTGCTTGACATTGTTTTTGTGTCAGCGCCTAAGTTACATGAAGGAACCAGTGTTTCAAATTGATTAATTAAGGAAGCTACCTTTGCATGTCAAACATAATGTGATAGGTAATTAGATAACTAAGCAACCCAAGGAAAGTGCGGTGGATGCAACTTGGGTCCGTCCTACGAAAGGGTGGTCCTGATTAGCTGGGAACTTTTCTCAAAAGACATGATAACAAGACTATGAAGACCTAGAGTCGATAGGGTTAGAATCCTGATTTATGTTGTTTTAGGGGAGCGGAATGGGACTATGCCTTATGGGCAGAGAGGTTGAGCTTTGCATCCCTCTCATTTCCCATTCTCCATGAACCAAGTGCAGCATAAATCCACTTTGACTCTATTGTTCCTATGCAAAGTGGTTCATCTGGAGCTTGATGCTAGCTACTTCCTAGAGACTTTACTGATAGGAAAGAAACCCTGATTGGTCCTAAGCGGGAACGGCCAGATATTTCCGCTCGGGGTAGACTCGGGAAGACCTAGATCGCAAACTCTATGACATTCCTTGCGAGTGCCAGGCAGTGCTTTCTAGACTCTCTTCCCGATGGGCTGCTAAGACATGTCCCACAAGTGGACGAGCGGACACGTTAGAGTTGGTATCAGAGTGAACCAACGAGATCTAAAGATTATAAGGGAACTTAATGGAGGAAAATAAAGGGAATAAGGGGATAAACAGGGGAGATGAGTAGAATAGGGTAGTGTTTTCTATTGAAAACATTTCTTTACTCACTTATGGATGCTGGGTTGTAGAGTCATGAAGCATGGAGCAAGTTCTTGGTGTTCCAGGTCATGCTCATGATTGCAATGCATGCTTTGAATTATCGTCAAAAGCTTGGCATGATGAATATTCTGGACGGTATCTATAATCCTTCACCCCTGTATATGGAGCAGAGATGGAGGGGAGACTCAAGAATATATTACATAGCAGCCCACCGACTTGTGTACCTTCAGACTAACTTAAAGAGAATCAAGTGGACGGAGGATTTAAATATCGTGAAGCTGTTCATCTTTGTCGAAGCTCGCGTAAATGCAAATTTTCACGTTAGCGATCGGCAAGCAAAGCAGAACAAGTATGTTTATGAAGAAGTGACCCAGGTGATCTCTGTTAACAGAATCAAATTCTTAGGGCGCTATGAGAAGAATGGGTATCAAAGGAAGGGATACCCCAAGCTTCCTATGACTTACCATTTCCTGAAAAACCATGACCCCACTCCATATTATTATTCCGTCCCTATAGCCAATTGTAAGACAATCCTATTTTTCCCAAACTGATGTATCAATCAGCCTGTCCTACTTATCCACATAAATATACTCAAAGGGTTATGCCCTCATGAATAAATAAGACTTTTTACAATTGTCTATCTTAATCATAAATGTTAATTGAGGTGTTAAGTGATTAGATCACTCAGCTAAAAAGCTGTGCTAGTCATATTAACATAATATGGGAACGTATGATAAGATGTTAACATAAAGAATCTTATTTCCCAGATGCAACCCCAAGTGCAGGTTCCAAATCCGACTCTTGCACTAAGTCCAACTGTGGCTCAAGAGAAGAAATTCCTTCTCAAACAAATTAAGCCACATGAGTTTGATGGCAAGGGAAGGACTTTTCAAGCTGACGCCAAGATCTGGATTGAGTCCATGGAGGACTATTTTGAGGCAGCAGAAACTGCACCTACTAACCAAGCCATGCTTGCCAAACTTAAGCTTACAGGCGAAGCGAGACTTTGGTGGAAACAGTGGTGCAAAGACCAAGTGATCTCGGAGGGAAGAGTCACTTGGGATAAGCTTAAGGAAGCTGTGCAAGGAACGTATGTGCCACCTGCCTACCGCACATAAAAGATGAATGAATTCTATGACTTGAAGTAGCTAGGATTATCCCTGGAAGCATATTATTTGAAGTTCATTTCACTCCTAAAGTATTCACCCCCAATGGATATGACACAGCAGGTGTCAAAATTATGTGTTGGGTTGAATCTATCCATAAACATTCGATTGGAATCAATGCACCCAATGAACCTGCAAGACACACTCATTCGAGCTGCTCCAATAATACAGGAGGTGCAGACCAAACCAAGGAACAACAGGATCTGGCCTTACAAAGATCAGGATAAGGGTATGTTTAAGGCTCAGACTAAGAGAGCACACGGTCAGAATCATGGCTAGAGAAAGAAAGCTAGAGTCAATACTATTAACAACTTTGTTCCAACACAAAGCAATGATCGCAACCCACGTTGCTTCCATTGCAACGAGCCCGGACACTTCAAGAGGGAGTGCCCCAAGCTTGGCAAAGGGCATCGCCAAGGGCAATGCCAAGGTCAAAATAGAGCCACTTATGGCCAAGAAACCATCATTATGGCCAGAGGGAGAACTTCCAATGTTTCCAACAAGGAGCTGGACAATGAAGAAGATCCATCCATGGATGCTGACATTGAGAGGGCAACGGTTCATGCCACTCTTCACAAGAAGGGTCCAAATCGCCAATTCTCGGTGATTCAAACTCCATCAGAATATCAAGGTAAAAGCTTCAAAATCCTAATTGACTGTGGCAATACACATTCCTTCATTTCACCAATCTGTGCAAAAAGATTAGGGATAGCCACAATAGATGCACCTACTCTACTTGTGGAATTAGTAAATGGTCATGAGGTCACTTGTACTAGGCAAACTGCTAAGGTGAAATTCCGACTGGGTGGGAAGCCAACTTCTGTGAGATTCACGGTAATAAACCTAGGTGTCCACGAATGTTTACTCGGCATGGATTGGCTAATACCCAATGATGCCCACATCCACTATGGGAAGGGCCAAATCTCCTTCCGAAATTCTGAAGGGAAACTAGTCATGACTCAAGGTGAGGCTTGTAAGCCAAAAATACAATTGGCAAAAGCAACACGGATAATAAAAGGTGTTTAAAAGGGCCTACATGTCTATCTAATTAAATTGAATAAGCTTGATCAGAATCAAGAATCTAGAGAAGAACCTTCATGGTTAAAGGAATACGCAAATGTATTTCCTAAAGATCTAATGGAACTTCCTCCCCAAAGGAAATTCGACCACGATATCAAACTTGTGCCAGGAGCTGCACCAGTCGCAAAGAGGCCGTATAAGATGTCCATCCCGGAAGCTATCGAACTGAAATAGCAACTCAAGCAACTGTTAGATCAAGGCTACATCTATCCTAACAGTTCACCATGGGGAGCTCCAGTGTTGTTCCAAAAGAAGAAATATGGAACGCTTCGCCTATGCATTGACTACAGAGGGTTGAATCAAGCAACCTTCAAAAATAAATACCCCATTCCAAGAATAGATGAATTACTTGACCGTCTTCAAGGGGCGAAAATCTTCTCAAAGATAGATCTCAGATCTAGATATTATCAAATAAGGATCAAGGAAGAAGATATTGTGAAGACTGCATTCAGTACAAGTTATGAACACTTTGAATTCCTAGTGATGTCATTCGGGCTGACGAATGCTCCTGCTACCTTCAACAGGCTAATGTAGGATATCTTTAGAACCTACCTTGATGACTTCGTACTCATCTTTTTTTACGATACCCTAGTCGTGACTCAATACACGAAAAAGGATCATGAACCCCAGCTTCGCATTGTTCTTGAAACAATGAGAGCACACAAGCTTTATGCCAAGAGGAAGAAGTGCACATTTTTCAAGCGACATATTGAATATCTGGGAATCATTTTATCAGCAGAAGGAATTTTAGTAGATCCAACTAAGGTCAGAGACGTTCTGGAATGGCCAACACCAACTTTTGTCAAAGAAATACAAAGTTTTCTTGGGTTGACAGGGTGGTACATAATTTTGATCAAAGATTATGCTTTGATTGCAACACCTCTGACTGATCTACTAAAGAAGCAAGTAGCAATTGCATGGTCACCTACTAAACAGACCAGCTTTGACAAACTAAAGCAAAGCTTAGTATCAACACCATCCTGAAACTTTGTGATCTTAGTAAGGAGTTTGAAGTGGTAACTGATGTTAGCACACTTGCTTTAGGATGTGTACTTATGCAAGAAGGTCATCCTGTAGCATATTCTTCAAGAAAATTGAAGAGCCATTAAAGGAATTATGCTACCCACGACCTGGAGCTGTTGGCTATCATCCATGCTCTCAAACTTTTGGAAACATTACTTGCTAGGCAACAAATTTTCCTTAGTAACGGACCACAAGAGTCTTAAATGGATTTTCACTCAGAATGAGCTCAATATGAGGCAACATCGATGGATCGAAGTGCTGGGAGAATATGATTTTGAAATCAAATATAGGCTTGGAAAAGAGAATGTAGTTGCCGATGCACTCAGTTGTAAGGCATTTCTAAATTATCTTATTTTGCAAGATCCATCAACAACAAGGTCTCTAGCCACAAAGGTATCAATGCCAAACAACCCGATTCTTAAGCTAGCAAAAGAAGGGGCATATCATGACCCTGTCTATCAGAAAATGCTAAGGGAGATCCCCATCAAGGATCAAGACCTGAAGCTAAAGAAGAAGTATCAAGAATTCTCCATCAATAGTGGGCTTGTCTATTTTAGGACAAGATTATGTATCCTTGCAAGCCTAACTCTCAAGTAGAAGATACTTTGGGAAGCCGACGACTCCCCTTTCTCACAACATCCTAGTTATGCCAAGACCCTTAATACGGTCAGGAAGAGCTATTTTTGGGAAAGGATCAAGGGAGAGGTACTCAAATATGTCACGGAATGTTTGTCTTATCAACGCATTAAGGCAGAACATGTTAAAATGCCTGGGAAATTGCAACCACTTGACATTCCCCAAATGAAATGGGAATTCATTAGTATGGACTTCATTGTTGGCTTATCCCAAGTTCAGGGAGGATATAACTCTATTATGGTTATAGTGGATATGCTCACCAAGGTCGCACATCTCATCCCTGTCAAGACGAACTATAAAGCTTCAGACATCACAAGATTATTCATCAAGGAAATATTCAAACTTCATGGGTTACCCAGAAGACTCATTAGTGATCGTGACTCTCTTTTCACATCACACTTCTGGAGGGCTATCTTTGAGATTATTGGAACTCAACTCTATTTCAATACAGCTTACCATCCCCAAACTGATGGTCAAACAGAATGAGTCAATCAAGTCATTGATGATATGCTTAGGGCTATCTTTGAGGCTATTGGAACTCAACTCTATTTCAGTACAGCTTACTATCCCCAAAATGATGGTCAAACAGAATGAGTCAATCAAGTCATTGAAGATATGCTTAGGCCATACTATTGTCGCGAACCCAAAAAGTGGATTCAATACTTACCATTGGTTGAGTTTGCCTACAATGCTTCTTACCAACAGAGTATTCAGATGACCCCTTTTTAAGCATTGTATGGGCATGATTGTCATATCCCTTTGAACTTCTTGGATCCAACTTTGAGGGTTAGAAGCTTCAAGGCAGATGCTGGAAGACATGGACGATCAAATCAAATCAATAAGACAAGACATTCAGGCTGCCATCAAGGATAGACAGAAGGCCTATGCTGACTTGAAACGGCAAGACAGATCCTTCGTTGAAGGTGATATGGTCTTCATTCGTGTACGGTCTAAAAAGATTTCATCGTCCTTGGGAGAGTACAAGAAGCTAAGTCCAAGGTATTGTGGACCTTCAAGTGCCTAGGGCCTAATGCTTACAGACTACACCTGCCCGCAACTCTAAAGATTCATAATGTATTCCACGTTAGCCTATTGAAGAAGTATCTACCTAATCCGAATCATGTACTTGATGATCAGCAAAATTGTAATGCCTAGCCAAGGAGTCCTTGAGCTACAACTAGATAGAATCCTAGATGTTAGGGAGAGGCAATTGAGATCAAGAACCTTGAGATAATACCTCATCTAGTGGAAAGATTATCCAAAAGAGGATGCCACCTGGATGGATGAAATTACTCTCAACCAACAATATCCCTAGGTGTTCTCAAGATGAGGATATATCGATTCCTCTAAGGGGGAGAGGATGTAATATCCCGCCCCCCTGTGCCCCCCTGCATAAGAACTTGCCCCTTTAAAAAATTTTAAGTTTTTTTAAACCCTATTTAAAAGGGGAGCCCTCCCATCCCTCCTGAACGGCAGCCCCCTCCTCCTCGTTAGCACGCAGCCTGCCCCGTCGTTGGCAGCAGCCCTCCCCCCCTCATCATCAGCCAAGACACCCCCCCATGATCTACATCAGCAGCGCCGCCAGCTCCTCCCCTACTCCCCTAGGCCACCAGGACGCCCCCCCACCTAATCATCATCATCGTTCTCATTGTCCTCCCCATATTCGGCACGATGCCCCCTGTCAGAAGGCAAGAAACAAAAGAAAAAAAAAAGCTTCTAAAAGCTTCCTCAAGAGTGCCTCCTTGAGGGTGCTTCACCCGCAAATCGATAAAGGGGGCACAGGTGGTCTGTGAAGGGAGTTCCTTGTGGGAAGGGAAAACTACTAGTTTGCAGAAAAATTCCACACACCCTCCACCTGTCCAAGCCCCGATTGTGATGGCCCCAAGACGCCACACGAGAGGAGCACACACGGGAGTAAGAGGGGCACATGTTGGAGTCGCCACCTGAAGCACGAAAGCTGATAATACCCCTCCTGTGGAAGTTTAGGTTCCATAAAATTCACCCTTTTCATTTCCACATGATATAGATTCGCATAGGGTAGTCTTAATCGCATTGAGAATTTACTAAAATTGAACGCTGTGCTTTAAAAAGATCATAGGAATGTTCGGGGGAGTTTTGAATCGCGTCACACGGTACTTATAATTCCCACACCCTCTATGTGAAAGGTTGTGTATTTAGAAATAATTTTGATGGTACGAGTATTGATGGTTGTAGGAGAGGATTTGAAAATGATAAACCCCTCCCCATTTGGCTAAATCACATAGAGTATACATTGGTTGCTCTCACTTTTAAAGAAAATATTTTTATAATTGAAAGGGACTTTATACCTCCCCCTTCTATGTGGATAGATCTGAAATCAATCCCCCCATATGAACTTGATTACTAGGCTTGAGATAAGCCTTTGATTTTATGAATGTAAAGGATGTTTGTTTGTCTTGGGAAGAGGAGTTCAATCCTGAGTTAAATATGAGAAAGAAGTTTGGAACAAAGACTTCAATTGGTAGATAAAAGAAGGAATTGTTGATGATGATGATTCTTGAGCATGTATGGAACCCATGGACCGATAATGATGACTCCACCAATTAAACCTCTACTCTAATATCAACATTGTTAAATAGAACCTTAAACCACAAATTGATGACCCAATTGCACAAATTAGAATTGCACACAAGAGGAGAATAGAGAGAAGAGGAGAAGTGTGAAGTAGTAGGCTAGTTGTTGTTCACACTGAAGGAGGAAAAGAAGACCTAGGAGGAGTCAATAACTAATTGAAGGCAGTTCATCTCTTTTGGGTACACAACCAATATGTATGCTCTCATATGATCTCTATTCTTTGACTGCGAATTTTAGGCATCGAAACGTGCCTAAAAATAGCAGAAAAATGTGGAAAAGCTGGGAAAAATATTTGATCGCAAAGGCGGCGGCTCGATCCAGGACGATTTTAAGCGTCAAGTGCTTGACGGGCGCCCGTGAGACGCTCTGTGAATTTTTGTAATTTTTTCGAGTGCCTGTGGTGGTCACTGAAGATGCCAGGCAGTGCGGGACATGAAGAGGAAGTCACAGAAATTTTCAGAACGCAGTTCAGAGTTCGCACGCGAGAGTTGGCCCAAAACCGGCCGGTCGGGACCTAATATGGCAAAATATGAAAAGGTATGAAGGAGGGGGGCCATTGGGGGTGCCTTTTGGCTCCCCCCAAACAAATTTTTTCGTGCCATCCAAGGTAGTGCGATGACGGCAGCGCGCAGGAAAAAACCGGCCGCCCCCCCCCCCCCCCCCCCCAAATGCCAAATCCACGATGAGAGAGACAGGAAGAGATGAAGACACAGCCCGACTTCTGATTTCTGAAAGGTGAGAAGGATCGAAGCTTGCACGCGAGCTATGGCGGGAGAGCAAGAGCAAGAAAGAGAGAGACAAGAAATGGGAACTCCAACAGTCACAATGTGTGACCGGGCCTTCCTTTATTCAAACTGTCACTAAAAGAATAAAGAATAAAGTGACGTGACGGGCGCCCGCCACCTGCAGTGTGCAGTGGCGGGTACTGTCAGTGTAGTATATACACGGGGCGGCACGGCGGAGGCGCCTTTACCCCCAACAACCTCCCACTTAAAGGCGAATCTGCCCTAGTGAGAGAGAAAAGAAAAAGAAAAGACAGTACAAATGTACATAGGTACAAGGGATGAGGAAAGGTGACATCTCATCCAACGCCCATCAACCTCCTGAGGAAGGCAAAGCGCTCAGTAGTGAGGCTCTTCGTGAGCAAATCTGCAGGATTCTCGTCTGTGGAGATCTTGACAAGGTCAACAGACCTGTCCTCCACGACACCACGTATGAAGTGATACCTCACCTCAATGTGTTTCGTCTTCGCATGGAAGACCGGATTCTTAGCCAACTGAATGGCACTCATAGAATCCGAATGCAGTGTAGGTGTAGCATCAATCCCAAGGTCAGCAACTAGACGGCCTAACCATATGGCCTCCTTGCAAGCCTCAGTGGCTGCAACATACTCGGCCTCAGTGGTAGACAAAGCCGTACACTTCTGAACCCTAGACATCCAAGAGATAGCCCCTCCAGCATAGGTGAATACATAGCCAGAAGTGGACTTCCTACTATCTGCATGTTCTGCATAATCGGAGTCAGTGTACCCCACGACCCCTGTATCCTGGCTACCATAGCAAATACACATATCTGCTGTGCCCTTCAGGTACCTCATGATACCCTTCACGGCATCCCAATGTCTGCTGCCAGGTGTAGCCATATAGCGTGCCACAACACCAACTGTATGTGCAATATCTGGACGAGTGGCTATCATGGCATACATCAAACTGCCCACGGCTGATGCATAAGGGATCTTGGCCATCTCGGCCCTCTGCTCATCTATCTGCGGACAATTGGCCTGTGATACCTTCACATAAGAAGGTAATGGATAGCCAATAGGCTTTACGTCCTGCATGCGGAAGCGCTCAAGGACTTTATGAATGTACTCCCGCTGTGAGAGATACAAAAGTCCCTGATGCCTATCGCGCTTAATGCGCATCCCAAGTATATGTGAGGCCTGTCCCAAATCCTTCATCTCAAAGCTCTTCTTCAGCTGAGATTTAAGAGCATCTAGCTCATCATGAGCTTTCCCTACTATCAGCATATCATCAACATAGAGTACCAAGATAAGCAAACTGCCATCACGGGCTTTCTTCGTGTAAAGACACGGATCCATAGCACTCCTGCTGTAGCCCTGTGACTGCATAAAGGCATCAAACTTATGATACCATTCCCTAGGTGCCTGCTTCAAGCCATACAAGCTCTTCTTCAACTTGCACACTAGGTGCTCCCTGCCAGGTTCTGCAAAGCCCTTAGGCTGATCCATATAGATCTCATCATGCAAGTCCCCATGTAGAAAAGCCGTCTTGACATCCATCTGATATAGATCTAAGTCAAGCTGTGCAACCAAAGCCAAGACTAAGCGCAGGGTGGTCATCTTAACCACAGGAGAGAAGACCTCATCAAAGTCCACACCATGTTCCTGCTTAAAACCCTTTGCTACCAATCTAGCCTTGTATGCCGGCTTGGGGTGTCCAGGGGTACTTTTCAGCTTGTACACCCACTTGCATGGCAAAGCCTTCTTGCCCTTAGGCAAGGCAACCAAATCCCAAGTCTCATTCTTATGCAGGGAGTCTATCTCAGACTGCATAGCCCTCTCCCAGGAGTGACTGTCACCCCTGCGCATAGCCTCATCATAAGTGAAAGGCTCTCCTGCATCTGTAACCAAAACATAATGCATAGAGGGCTGAAATCTGTCAGGTGGACGTCTATCTCTAGCAGACCGTCTCACCGCAGGCTCTGCTGCCTGTCTAACTACCTGTCCAACATCCTGGCCCTGTGGAGGAACTGCTGCAGGCTGTACTACTGGCTGTGCTGGAGCTTTAGGCTCCTCCTGAAAGATCACTCTGCGGATTTCAACCACCTTCTCAGGCTGCCTGTGCATCTTGTCTTCATGGAAGACGACATCATGGCTGCGTACTATTTTCCGCGCCTGCGGATCCCATAGGCGATAGCCCATCTCTCTTGACTCACCATAGCCAAGGAATATGCATTTAATGCTCTTTGGATCCAATTTACTCCTCTTGTCCTTGGGCACATGGCAGAATGCCTCACATCCAAAGACACGGAGATGCGCATAAGAGGGTGGCTTACCAGCCCAAACTTCCTCTGCAACCTGGAAATCCAATCCACTGGAAGGCGATCGGTTTATGACATGCACTGACGTACTAATTGCCTCAGCCCAAAAACTCGGGGGTAGGCTTGCATGGCTAAGCATAGAGCGCACACGCTCCTGAATAGTCTTGTTCATGCGCTCAGCCAAACCATTCTGGGGTGGGGTGTAAGGGGCGGTCAACTGACGCTTAATACCCCTGTCATCACAAAACTGCTCAAAAGCATGCGAGACATATTCTCCCCCATTATCTGTCCTAAGGCATTTCAGCCTATACCCAGTCTGGTTCTCAACAAGAGCAAGCCATCTCTGAAAAATTGCCAAGACATCGGACTTCTGCTTTATGGGATAAGCCCACACTTTCCTAGAAAAATCATCAATGAAGGTAACGAAGTACTTCGCGCCACCCATAGACATGCAAGGCATAGGCCCACAAACATCGGAATGCACCAATGCCAAGGGCTCACTCATGCGTGGCCTACCCAATTTCTTATGCGTAGACCTATTCTGCTTACCATAAAGACAATGATCACACGAGTCAAAACATGCATAATCCAAAGGCGGAAGATACTGCAAACCAGATAACATTTTCATTCCTTTCAAAGACATATGCCCCAAACGGGCATGCCAAAGTGATACATGTGGGATAGAGCCCACTGCCAAAACATGGTCTACAGAAGACCCAGATACAACAAGAGGATAGAGGCTGCCAGCCTTGGCGCCTCTAGCAAGCACAAGTCTGCCTTTGGTAATCTTCCAGGCAGAATCCCCAAAACAGACATGAAATCCTGCATCATCCAACTGTCCTGCAGACATAAGACTACGCGTAAGCGCAGGTACATGACGTACATCCCTGAGCAAAAAGGAACTGCCAGTGGAAAACTGCAACTGAATATCTCCACAGCCCACAATATCAAGAGACCTGTCATCTCCAAGTTTGACTGATCCAGATACAGTACGGTAAGAGTGAAACCACTCACAGTAAGGCGTCACATGGAAGGACGCACCTGAATCCAATAACCAGCACTGTGCATACATACTAGGTGTCTCAGTCAAGTGTGAAGCATCAGAAGAACTAGCTGCAAGTATAAACTCATCACCACCATCGGACTCTTCAGTCTGCGTGACATTAATTTCCTCAATCTTGACGTTGGACTTCGCAGGTACTATGCTGCGATCAGAGGACTTCTCCTGCACTTTATCTTTCCCCTTATCCTTGCGCTTCTCATTGCGCAACTCATGACACTGTGGTCTAATATGGCCCTTTTTCCCACAATGATGACAAGTGACATTTGCATTGCGTCCACGCGACTTACTACGTGACTTGCCACCACGAGATTTAGACCGACCCTTCTGCGAGTCACGGCCTCGGCCATTACCACGGTCATACCTGTCATTCCTGCCTCTAACTGTCAAAGCATGACTACCACGAGAGGCATCCAAGTTTTTGCGATTCACCTCTTCCTGAAGAAGAGCACTCTCAACATCTGCCAATTTTAGAGTAGCACTAGAGGCACAAAGAGCAGTGCGGAATACATCCCATGACTCATTCAGAGTTCCAAGCAAGAAAAGAGGAGTTACTTCCTCTCCAAAGGTGATATCCTGCGAAGTCAGGTTCTTCAGTATAGCATGGAACTGGCTCAAGTGAGCAGACATAGTCGCATTATCCTTCATGCGCAGATCCATAAGCTGCTTCAACCAGTACATCTGACTCGCCGGACTTTTCTTATCATAAAGATTCTTGATCTTATTCCATAGATCCCATGCACTCTGTGCTTCCTCAAATACATTATAATGTACCTGTTCAGTGAGAGACAATACAATCGTGGACTTGCATAGCTCATCAAGTTCAAGCCAGTCGTCATTGTCCATAGTTTCAGGCTGCTCCCCACTCAACCGAAGTGGCTTAATCTGAGATTTCTGCACCAAAACCTGCCATATTTGACTCTTCCAGTAAGAGTAGTTGGTACCATCCAACTTTGTAATGTTAAAGATGGCACTATCATGCGAAGATGACGCCATTATGCAGGCTGGAAATGCCCAAACAGTCCAAAACTGCTTGCTGTTTTACTGCAGAAACTGCCCAAAAATGACCAAAACGGGGTCCAAAGGGCGAGCAAAGTGTGCTAAAAGTGGTTGCCCACTTAGTACTAGGTGCGGTACACCAAATCAGGATATTTCAGCATGAAAAGTACACCTCAGTCCACCAATAACTGCTTGCTGTAATAAATTGCAGGTATGCGGTCTAGAGAGCAAACTGTCCCAAAATAGGATCCAATGTCAAGCAAACAATGCTAGGTCCAAAGCCGGCATGAAATGGACATAAGCAAGGCCAATGACAGTGAAAAGAACATGAGCTCAACACCAAGCATGTCAAAATAACATCTGCCAGTGAAAGGCACACCACCAGACACTCTAGGCAAAGTGTTCCTGTAACTGCCAAAACCTGACACAAATAGGTATCTGCTCAAAGAGAAAGATCCAAATATGAGACTCAGCTCATAAGCATCCTGTGAACCAAGAGTACATCAATGCATATCCATAAAGATCGGAGTATGATCCCAAAGTCTCAATGTGTATGTAGCTGCTCAAGACATAAACTGCTCCAAATACATGTAAGTGCTCCAATAGCATGCAACTGTCAAAGGTCAAGAAAGCATGTAAAATGCTCCCACTGGCACAAAAGGCGTACAAAGCGAGCTCAGAAGCTCAAACAACCCAAGAGAAAGCACCAGTGATAAGTGACCCTGTCAATGCATCAAGCGCATCCGAGAGAGCATGACATACATGAAGCACCGGTCGTATTAACCATGAAGTAATACATAAGCCCAAATAAGCTCTCGGTCAACTCAATGACATCCAAATAGCAACCAAGATCAGTGATCAAGTAAGCCGGGAATGCTCAAATACATCCAAATCCAAGCTCCAAATGTCGGTATGGCATACACGAACCAAATAGCATATGTCACGAACCAAAGCATGTAATGCAAAAGCCTAACTGTCAAGCAGAGACATGAGGCATAGGCGGTCCACGAGCATGCCGAGTCGGTCCAAATGCCAGTGAAGACGGAGCTAATGCGAAGCTCAAAAGCATCCCATAATCTCATACATATGCTCCAAGTCGTCCCCAAATGTCAGAGATATCGTGCCAAAGCTCAAAGCATACATCCGGTATCGGTAGGTAAGTGCCAAAGCATGTAAAGTACCTTCAGCCCACTGTTATTCCAGCATGTATTTACTGTTCTAAACAGTAGATTTCAGCCCCAAATTCAAGCCAAAATCATGGTCAAACCAAATGCATACATCCCCAATACATCCGGGTAGGAAGTAGACCGCATACGGGCATCAAACAAGGTAACCGGAGTAGAGTATAAGCATTAAATGCCAATGCCAAGTGTGGCTGCCCTGTTTCCAGCACTGTATAACAGTAAATAACAGTCCCAAATCAGCCAATATTTCAAGCCAAAATCATGGCATAATCATGTGCATACATTCCCAAGGCACTAGGCATCATGTAGACCGCATACGGGCATCAAATATCACAACCGGAATGGAGTATAAGCAACAAATGCTAATGCCAATGGTGCTGCCCTGTTTTCAGCCTGTTATGACAGTTTATGATAGTCCCAAATCTGAAGAAATCAGCCCCGAAAGATCAAGACCAATACCCAAAGCTTGAATGACATCAAACATGAAGTCTATAGCCCTCCTGATCAAGGTAGAGAGCAAGAAGCAATGGCCAAGTGTGGAGCTGAAGTAGATGAGTGCTCACAGCCTGGAAAAAATGATGCAATCTGCCCTGTTGGTGCTGAACTTGCTACTGCTCCACATGGGCTGAAAAGGGGGTAATGGGGGGCTCAATGATGGCCCAAGGTAGGCACATACCAAGCCATGAAGGCCCAATGCAAAGGGGAGGGAAGATATGAGCTATGGAGCTCAAGAAGAGTGGCTGCCCTTTGTTCCTGCCTTGTTTCAATCTGAGAATACACTCAAATGCCTGCAAATGCTGAAGCAATACCTCAAGGGCAAGGCCCTGATGAAGATCAAGAAGGCCAGGATGGAGCTCGGGAAGCCGGGGAGAGTCGGGAGCTCAAGAGGTCGGCTATGGCTGTCGGGATGGAGACCCAATGCGTGAAGCGAGTCGATGCGAAGGTCGGGAAGCACCGAGTCGAGCTCGAGCAAGAGAATGCCAAGCTCTGATACCTGTTGAAAGGTGAGAAGGATCGAAGCTTGCACGCGAGCTATGGCGGGAGAGCAAGAGCAAGAAAGAGAGAGACAAGAAATGGGAACTCCAATAGTCACAATGTGTGACCGGGCCTTCCTTTATTCAAACTGTCACTAAAAGAATAAATAATAAAGTGACGTGACGGGCGCCCTCCACCTGCAGTGTGCAGTGGCGGGTACTGTCAGTGTAGTATATACACGGGGCGGCACGGCGGAGGCGCCTTTACCCCCAACAATTTCTTTCGCCTCCAATCGCTTGTCTTCACGCACGCAATGGCTGCCCGTGGAAGAAGAGGGGAAACCAATCTTTCTCTCTCCTTCCTCTCTCTCCTCTTAAGCCTAGTTCGCGTATGCAAGAAGGAGATGGAGAATGCTTGATGGATGACGGCCCGGATGAAGGGGGATCGCTCCAACACCCATGATGAAGATAATTTACTGATTTCGGGCTGAAGGCATGGCTGGAAATCAGTCTCGGTGTGCGCAATTGAAAACGCGCAACCCGAAAAAAAACCGGTAATAAGAATTTTATGAAGAAAATGATGGTTTTTATGCAAAATGCTTTGCCAAAATGTGTTCCTATGAAGTATGATTAGAAGATAAATTTGGTTCTTGCTGTTTTCTTATCGTTCATAAAAGGAAAAGGAAAAAATCAGAGAAATACGCATTTTATGGTCGTAAATATTCAAACAATACACGCAAAAGCATAGAAAAATGGGAAAAATGGGATTTTTTGAGCATATAAATGGGGAAAACCGTCGATACACATCAACTAATCTTTCAATTTTGTTGCAAATGAACTAAGGGCCACAGCCCACAAACTGGTTTTCATTTTCAGAAATTTAAAAAATACAAGAAAATGAAGAAAATGGCGGGAAAATGATAAAAAAACCATAAAAAATAGGGGAAAAATACATTTGGGGCTACGAAAAATATAGAAAAATAGGATTTATGTTTTTTGATGTATAACAAGGTTGGGGCATGAAGTTATACTTCAGTTCAGCCTTGTTTATATGTTTTAGTGCGTGTTTCCTTCCTTTCTCCACATAAAATGACAAGGAAACCCTAAAAGAAATGAATGCAATGATGCACTATCAAAATGGGGAAGGGTAGAGTTGTGGAAAAAATTGTTAAATGCCGCTGAGCATGAGGAATAATTTACTAATTTTATATGCATCGCATCTAGGACGGAATAATAATGATAAAAATTAAAACCTAGTAGCACGAAGATCACTTCGGTGCTAGGTGTTGCAGCGAAGCACAAAGCAGTTAGAAAGAAAAGCATGAAAGAGATGTTTTGCACTTGCACGCTGCTGGTTTTTTTAAAATGTTTGAGCACTAGGCATCCACCTCTTTGCATGATCATTTAGAGGAAATTAAAAGTATCAGAGTCAGCTCCTAGATACGCATAGCAATTGTTTTCAGTAGGCCCTTGACCCACCGTTGAGAGCGTGAGGTTCCTATGCTGTAGGCTAGTCGTGGAATCCTAAAGGGGAAATCAAGTAAGGACAATGGTACATTCCTGGATACGCTTATTTGGTACCTTGAGCGACGTTTGTGCGAAATGTCTAAATGTTGAGCGACGCATCGAGGGGCCAATCCCCAAGGTGTAGGAGAGTCGCAGAGGGTTGACGGCATTCAGCCGTAGGAGGAACCCCATGTGTATGTGATTCGAGCCTTTTGGCCATGTGAAAGGGACTCCCTCTGAGGAGTAATATTGGGTTAGGATCAGTTGGACTACAACGTATTACAAACGCAGTGTTTAGGAAGGCAGAGATTTTGATAGACGCTCCTGGCCGCGAGGCCGAGGGGTTGTCTTGTGCATAGTGACGAGGTCCGGCTAGTGCATGAGCCAGTGCCGGCCCATTTTTTAGGTCCATCAGTGGTGCGTCTGCCGGGAGCTGCTTAAAAGTGGCGGTTTTCGAATCCTGGTTGTTTAGGGACCAACTAGCAGTTTATGCCAAAGGATACTGAGATTGATCCGTTATTTATTGATAAGCATCGTCTAGCAGAAATCCAAAAGCAAGAAAGAGACGAAAGAGCTAGGCGACGTGCTGAAATTTTTAGGAGATATTCCCCTAAGCATAGCGGTGCTGAACCCTTACGAGGGAGTGGATCTAGTGGTCTTAGGACCACAAGTAGTAAGTTAGGAGAAGGCGGAAGCTCTAGTGCTCCCCTTCCTGCCATAAGCCAGTCCACGTCAATTGCGGGAGGTGTAACCCCACCGTCCCCTATTCCTGGTGCAAATCCAATCCTCGTCATGGCGCAGCCTATTGCAATTCCAGCAGGAACGACGGATTTGCCGGCTCTAGGTTACCCACTACCCATTTTTAATGGGCTAGTTGAGGAAGATGTGGAACTCCACATTAGGGAGTTTCAAAAGCTGATGTTTAACTGTCGCATTCAAGAGGAAGGACATTTAATGATGTTCTTCAACATGACTCTCAAAGGAAGAGCCGCTATATGGTATCATGGTTTAGAAGCCGGAACCATATTGAACATTGATGCATTTTATGGAGCTTTTCAAAGGGAGTTTGCCCCTGAAAGGGGTGGGCAATACTGGTTGCGTGTACTTAACGTGACCCGCCAAGATCCACACGAGGATATTCGTGCTTATGCGAAGAAGATAAAAGAGGTCTTCCGTAAGTTGGACACCTCTATTCCTATCCCCGCAGCTGCCCAATTGCAATATTTCCTACATGGTTTGGACTTTAATATCCAATTGCAGTTGAGTAGTGTCCCCTTGGGGGATATAGATACTGCCATTACACGAGCACAAGAGGTGGAATCCTGACTACAAGCAGCCTATGCTTCTCGAGGCAATTCGAATATGGGTTTAGTATTGGGAAACAATATGGCAATAGCCAATGGCAGTAGTGGCCAAGGGATAGCGATGGCTAACCCTAATGGGAGAGGGAACATGATGTAGAATGTGCCTTTATTACCAGCTCCCCCTAGCATGTCGATGCCTACGGGCAGTCAAATGGCTCCAAATGGTGGAGGCCAGGCGGTCAATTCTAACACCATGCCTGTAACTCAACAGCCTGTGCCTAATCGAATTGTTAGGCCGATTGAACGACATGGTAATGACCAAGGCTATGAGTCGAGTTCTTCCAATGGTAATGACAAATAGCTGTTGATGTCAACTTCCTTAAAAAACAACAAAATTTGATAGGAAGTAGATACCCGGAGGAGGGTGCACCGTCGAGGTTTAGTTGCAAATGGTGTGGCGGGCAGCACTATCCAAGAAATTGCCCAAATGTTAAGTGCGACATTTGTGGAAAATCCGGCCATTTAGCAGCTACTTGCTGGAGTAAGATCAGTTCCCTCCAGTGAGGAAGTCGGCAACCAGGGCCTGTCAATCATCGTGCCCAAGGAAATGACTCCCAGCCAGAAAATGGGCCTAAACAAATACTTCAACGACCAAAGACTACAGTGGAAGAGCTACCAAGTGGTAGTGGGGTTAGTTTGATTGAGGCTGTACGCATTAATGATGTTGAAACCTCTAATTTGCGTGCTGTTCTTACAAGAGGTCAAAAGGGTAGAGAAGTCGACAAGGATAAGCCTGTCGATGGGAACCCTAAACAAGGCGACAAAGGAACGCAAGTTTTGGATCCTGCCCTAGAAGGGGGACCTTTGAAGCCCGTAGAGAGTAAAGCCGATAAGGAACCACCAAAGAAGAAGGTGAAAGTTAAGAAAGAGGCAATGAAGCCAGTTCAGCGACCTAAAGAGCGGATGGTTTGGCGTGAAAAGCGAGCTCTATCGAACTATCATGAATTCGATTTGGCAAGCTCTCTTTGCGAAGTTAAGTCGGATGTGAATCTTCTACAGCTTATTAAGCTTTCCCCAGGAGTGCGTAAGGAATTTAGAAAGATCCTACGTACCGGGTATATTGTAGAACCTTTGGGTATTGCGCGAGTTGGTGATGACTGGTTCGAGCATGCTGAGAAGCATTGCCCAAGGGTTGCAGCCTATGTCGATGGGATATTAGTAGATTATGCCATTGTCGACACAGGATCATCTATTAACATTATGAGTTCTGAACTGATGGAAAGGTTGGGTCTTGCGATTCAGAAAGATACTTCCACAATTCTCAGAATGGCAGATGACAGTTTGAGACAGCCGGAAGGCTGCATTACTAAGGTCCATGTCACTGTTGCAAATGTAGAATGCATGTTGGACTTTAGGGTGATTCGTTTTGCAGGGCGGCCAAGTTACCAAGTATTACTTGGACGACCTTGGATCTTGCAAGCGGACTGCCAAGTAGATATACCTGCCGGTTGACTGATATTCGGCAGAGGTACCCAGCGTGTGGTGGTTGATGCTTATCCTGAGTCCCCACAGAGTGAGAGAGCTCCTCTATCTTCTACAGAATTGGAGACATTAGAAGATTTATCTGCCAGTGAGACATCATCGAGTGATGAGTCCAAAGAAGGATCCACCACAAAGGACATCTATCAAATCACTTTGAACGAGCCGATAGAGGCCTAAGATCGTATAAGAGATGCAGATGTTATCGAGCTAGACCTTGGTACGCCTGATGATTCGCGGCCAATCAAATTAGGCTCTATGCTCAGCACAGCAGAAAGGGAGGACTATGTGGCCTTGATCCAGGAATTCTGTGATATCTTTGCCTGGAGTTATGATGAGTTGAGAGGCATTCCTCCTAGTCTTGCTGTTCATACAATTCCGTTGAAAGTGGGCAGGCGTCCTGTACGACAGAAAGTAAGGCGTATGCCTTTCGAATTGAGGGACGGGCTGTTTGAAGAGTTATAGAAGCTTCGAAAAGCGGGTTTGATTTTTCCTGTGCAACACACGGAATGGTGTTCGCCAGTTGTGATTAGAAAGAAGAAGAATAATCAGATCCATTTATGTGTAGACTTTAGGGAGCTGAATAAGCAGACAGTTAAGGACTACTACCCGCTGCCATTTATTGACCAAATTTTGGATCAATTGGCGGGTAGGGAGATATATTCGTTTATGGATTGCTTTGCAGGATATAACCAGATGGCAATTGCGGAAGAGGACAAGTTGAAAACAACTTTCATTACTGTATTTGGTACTTTTGCGTACCATGTGATGGCCTTTGGTTTATGCAATGCGCCTGGTTCGTGGCAACGAACAGCAGATAAGACATTCGGTGACATATCTCCTGACGAGTTGAGGGTGTTTATTGATGACTTAGGGGCTGCCACCGTGAGAGAAAGGCAGTTGATCATTTTGAGAAAATGCTTTGAGCGTTGTAGACAATTTTGCATCGCCCTAAACCCACGGAAGTGTGTTTTTGGAGTACCTTATGGGCTATTGTTGGGTCATGTGGTCAGTTCGGTAGGAATTGCAACAGACCCCGAGAAGGTCAAAGTTATAGTTGCCATGGGTCCACCACGCACTCCGAAAGAGGTTCATAGCTTTCTGTCTTCGGTTGGTTACTACCGTAGATTCATTAACGCCTTAGCAGAAAGAACGTTGCCACTTACAAATTTATTGTCCTTTAGCTGTTCGTTTGTATGGGGTGACCCTTGTAAGGTAGCATTCGAGGATGTGAAACAAGAGCTAGCAAGAGCGCCCATTTTAAAAGCACCTAAAAGAGGTGAGGTGTTCTATATATTTTCAGCAGCCACCACGTATAGTATCAGTTGCTGTTTAGCCCAAATTTGGGAAGAGAAGTGGTACCACCCGATTGCTTTTGCTAGTCGGAAGCTGGGGGTATCCGAAATCAATTACACCTACATGGAGAAGCTGTGTCTAGCGATGGTCTTTGGGACCAAGAAATTCAGGCATTACATTCTCTATGAGAAAGTCGTGCTGTATACGAAGGCGGAGGGACTTCGGCTATTGATGAATAAGTTACAGCCGCCTGATCGTTTAGCGAAGTGGTTAATCACTTTGCAGGAATTTGATTATGAAATCAAGAGTAAGCCACCAAGGTTGCAAGGCATCGTGGAATGTCTTGTGGACTTTGGAGAGCCGAAAGAATCTGTGGCTGAAGGTAGTGACATGGAGGTGTTATTTAAGATAGATACGGCCTCTATTCCCTCCTGGTATGCTGCAATAACGCATTATTTATCAACGGGAGAGGCGGGATCCGAACTATCTAAGGCTGAGAAAAAGAAAAATTAAGCAGCAAGCGTTAAAGTTTGCCTTGATCGCAGGTACATTATATCGGCAAGGGGTTGATGACATCTATCGCCGGTGTGTGATGCCTGACGAGGTGCCATTCATTTTGGAAGAGTGCCATGATTCTGCTTGCGGTGGCCATTTTGCTGGACGGCTCACAGCACAGAAGGCTTTAAGAGCAGGTTATTGGTGGCCAGCCATCTTCCAGGATGCGTTTGCGTATGTTAAGAGATGCGATATTTGCCAACGACATGATAGTCGAGAGAATAGGAAACGACCACTCACCCCTATTATGGCGATACTTCCATTTGAGAAGTGGGGAATAGACTTTGTGGGTCCTATTACTCCGTCATCGACTACGCAAAAGCGGTACATCATTGTAGCAACTGACTACTTCACAAAGTGGTCAGAAGCACGAGCAACAAGGAAAGATGATGCTAAAGAAACTGCTAGTTTCCTTTTAGAGCAGATAATATGCCGGTTTGGTCCGCCAAAAGAATTAGTGTCGGACCGCGGAACTCATTTCCTGAATAAGGTGATCAAAGGTTTGACAGAGTTGTGGAACATCAAGCATAACAAGACAACCCCATATAATCCGCAAGCCAATGGGCAAGTTGAAAGCACCAACAAGCAGCTTGTAGGCATCCTGTCCAAAATTGTGTCGGAAAAGAAACGGGATTGGGATAAAAAGTTATACGTGGCAGTGTGGGCTTATAATACGACTTTCAAACGAGCCACTGGCCATACCCCATTCAAGTTAGTATATGGGGAGGAGTGTGTCTTGCCTTTAGAAATCGAGCTGCTGACTATTCGGTTTGCCATCAATCATTCTTTGAGCGATGAAGACGCTCTTTTTGAGCGCTTGACGACACTGGCACATTTAGATGAGCTTAAGTTGCAGAGCTTATTGCACCAAGAAGTAGCGAAGCGCCGAATGAAGAAGTTACACGACCTTAAAGCCAAGAAATACACCTTCAAGAAAGGACAGCTTGTTCTGTATTATGACGCACGACGAGAATTATTTCCAGGCAAGCTAGAACCCAAATGGGATGGGCCCTATAGGATCGTTAGGATAGGAAAGAATAAATCTACAGTGTTGTTAGCTGACCTTGAGGGGATAGAATTTAAAAATAAGGTTAATCTTAATAAGATTAAACCTTATTACTTCTGATTGTACTAATGCTATGACTGCCTTGCAGGTCTAGGCAAGATCGATCAAACATCTGCAAGGAAATCGTGATAGAGGTTGATGGGTCGTCTGATCCCTTATTTAGAACACCCATATTTAGAACAGAGGTATCATCAGGGAAAGCTCATTTGGTGGAGCAAAGGATACAAGGTGATTGAGCAAGAAGGCCGGACATTTATTTGGGAAATCAAGGTCTTCTGCCATCACTGCCTACAAATTTTGACGAGCATCCCTGTTGAATTCAATGATGATGGAGGGATGGAACCTACAGTCCACCCATTGAATATGCTGAATTTCGATTACCATAATTACGAGTAGAGTTCAGGATGGCGGGATATGTAAACCCTTTATGGACGTACACCTTGTACTTTGATGGGGCGTCCAGGGGTGCATGCAAAAAAGGAAGTGTAGGAGTTGTCATCCGAGACCCCCGACGACGCATTGTCATGAAGTTAGCTGCTTATCTCGGGGCGAATTTTACCAATAATATGGCAGAATAAAAAGCCCTGATTATGGGTTTGAATATTGCAAAGAAGGGTGGTATCCGCCAGTTGTTGGTGAAAGGGGACTCTCAGTTGGTTTTAAATCAACTCAATGGGACGTACATGGTGCGGAACCCGATCCTTTGTATGTACCATCACACTGCCATAGCCCTGCTAGACGAATTCGATAGAGTGTCTTTTCAGCTCATTCCACGGAATTGGAATCAGTTTGCCGATTCATTGGCTAATCTTGTGTATGAAGAGGACCTCTTCTTTAATTGTGGCCCTTGTTCCGATATATCTATTGATGGTGAGACAGGACCTGGTCGTTTGTGGGGTATGCTTTCTGAACATGCCCTCTTTGGTAGACGATGGTTGATTTGGGTGATGCAGAGGGTAAGCGAGACTCATCTACCTTTATTATCGGGGACCCATAGACTGATTCGACGACATGTGATGCGAACACCTCTTGCGATATACGCAGGAGGGATAGGTCATAATTTAATGCACCTAGTTTAGGGCTATGCGCCTTTGTTCCCCTGGGAATAGTATGCTTTGATGTCTCTCATGGTTGTTTCCAGGTGGATGTTCTGCATAGTATTGTTTGATTTCATTAGGCCAAGAGGGCCGATTCAATTTTGTAGCAAAGTCATGTCTGATTTCATTAGGCCAAGAGGGCCATTTTCCTGTCTAGTGCGGGTGCGTTTAATTGGGTTTTGTTGAGTGTTGTGCTGGACAGGTTTCGCGGTTCGTGGAATTTTGTGGAGCCTGGAGGAGCCTTTGCTACGATGGAAGCTTCTTGTGGCCAATCCAGGTGATACCTCTCCTTTACGAGTACCTTTCTTTCCTGTTATATGTGTATTTGTACTTGTTGAGGGGATACATTTTTTTGGGGACCGGCAACCAAGGCATGAAGTCCCAGGTTTAGGTTGAGTATGTTTGAGGGAGGTCGGAGTAGTCATTGCCTCCTGTAAAGACATTGTTAGACATTGAAAGACCTGTTTTAGAAGGAAGTCCTAGTGGCCCTGTCCTGCTAACCTGCTAGGCAGCCGTTCTAGGAGTTCTTGTTAGTAGTGAGGCAGTTAGAGAAGCCTGCTAGAAGATCATAATGATGATGCCAAGAAATCCTGACTGTCCTAAAAGATGAATATCAATACGAAGGTGTGTAAAAAGGGGTTCTAACCCCTATCAAAGAAAAGAACAGAAATGAAAATATATAAGCAGTTGATCATTGCCTTGCGAAGGCCTGGTAGGTCCCTGGGGACGAGTCAGACCCGGGGCCGATACCTTGTCTCCCTAGGGGTGGCTTCTTGCTGGATAAATAATACCAAAACAAGAAAGGTTGGAGCGAAAATAAAAGTGAGCGTTAGAAAAGGATTAAGTGTCGCCTTGCGAGGGCTTGGTAGGTTCTTGGGTGCTGAGACAGGTCCTGAGACCGATGCCCTGTTCTCCTTGGGTCACTACGCTCAGCTCCCTCCTTTTTACATGCCCCAGTATGTCAATAAAATAAAAACCCTAAAAGAAGACATGTATTGAAGGAAAATACTCTTTGATCAGGCTATAGGAGTCCTCGCCTTGTAGGAGCTCCTAGTGGTGTTGTCTTTAGTTGGTAAGTAGTTCAAACTACCACTTAGGGCAACCTCTTTGGCAGTTCTTTTTAGTTTGGCTGTGTTGGAGCAGTTGGTTAGTGACTCACTTCGGATCTTCTATTAGATGATGCTAGGCCTACTCCTTGTGGATGTTATGCCTTGGTTCTGCGAGGGGTAGGGAGAGCATTGTGCTGTGCTTTATTGCATCTCTGTTTTGTGTCAGTTTGATGCTCCTTTGGGTGTTTTCTGTGCAGATATGTTCGTGGATTCGACGGACTGAGTCGTCCTATCCCGTGGTCGCCAATGACTGCGAATTTTAGGCATCGAAATGTGCCTAAAAATAGCGGAAAAATGTGGAAAAGCTGGGAAAAATATTTGATCGCGAAGGCGGCGGCTCGATCCAGGACGATTTTAAGCGTCAAGTGCTTGACGGGCGCCCGTGAGACGCTCTGTGAATTTTTGTAATTTTTTCGAGTGCCTGTGGTGGTCCCTGAAGATGCCAGGCAGTGCGGGACGCGAAGAGGAAGTCACAGAAATTTTCAGAACGCAGTTCGGAGTTCGCATGCGAGAGTTGGCCCAAACCGGCCGGTCGGGACCTAATATGGCCAAATATGAAAAGGTATGAAGGAGGGGGGCCATTGGGGGTGCCTTTTGGCTCCCCCCAAACAAATTTTTTCGTGCCATCCAAGGTAGTGCGATGACGGCAGCGCGCAGGAAAAAAACGGCCGCCCCCCCCCCCCCCCCCCCCCCCAAATGCCAAATCCACGATGAGAGAGACAGGAAGAGATGAAGACACAGCCCGACTTCTGATTTCTTTCGCTTCCAATCGCTTGTCTTCACGCACGCAATGGCTGCCCGTGGAAGAAGAGGGGAAACCAGTCTTTCTCTCTCCTCCCTCTCTCTCCTCTTAAGCCTAGTTCGCGTATGCAAGAAGGAGATGGAGAATGCTTGATGGATGACGGCCCGGATGAAGGGGGATCGCTCCAACACCCATGATGAAGATAATTTACTGATTTCGGGCTGAAGGCATGGCTGGAAATCAGTCTCGGTGTGCGCAATTGAAAACCCGCAACCCGAAAAAAAACCGGTAATAAGAATTTTATGAAGAAAATGATGGTTTTTATGCAAAATGCTTTGCCAAAATGTGTTCCTATGGAGTATGATTAGAAGATAAATTTGGTTCTTGCTGTTTTCTTGTCGTTCATAAAAGGAAAATGAAAAAATCAGAGAAATACGCATTTTATGGTCGTAAATATTCAAACAATACACGCAAAAGCATAGAAAAATGGGAAAAATGGGATTTTTTGAGCATATAAATGGGGAAAACCGTCGATACACATCAACTAATCTTTCAATTTTGTTGCAAATGAACTAAGGGCCACAGCCCACAAACTGGTTTTCATTTTCAGCAATTTAAAAAATACAAGAAAATGAAGAAAATGGCGGGAAAATGATAAAAAAACCATAAAAAATAGGGGAAAAATACATTTGGGGCTACGAAAAATATAGAAAAATAGGATTTATGTTTGTTGATGTATAACAAGGTTGGGGCATGAAGTTATGCTTCAGTTCAGCCTTGTTTATATGTTTTAGTGCGTGTTTCCTTCCTTTCTCCACATAAAATGACAAGGAAACCCTAAAAGAAATGAATGCAATGGTGCACTATCAAAATGGGGAAGGGTAGAGTTGTGGAAAAAATTGTTAAATGCCGCTGAGCATGAGGAATAATTTGCTGATTTTATATGCATCGCATCTAGGACGGAATAATAATGATAAAAATTAAAACCTAGTAGCACGAAGATCACTTCGGTGCTAGGTGTTGCAGCGAAGCACAAAGCGGTTAGAAAGAAAAGCATGAAAGAGATGTTTTGCACTTGCACGCTGCTGGTTTTTTTAAAATGTTTGAGCACTAGGCATCCACCTCTTTGCATGATCATTTAGAGGAAATTAAAAGTATCAGAGTCAGCTCCTGGATACGCATAGCAATTGTTTTCAGTAGGCCCTTGACCCACCGTTGAGAGCGTGAGGTTCCTATGCTGTAGGCTAGTCGTGGAATCCTAAAGGGGAAATCAAGTAAGGACAATGGTACATTCCTGGATACGCTTATTTGGTACCTTGAGCGACGTTTGTGCGAGATGTCTAAATGTTGAGCGACGCATCGAGGGGCCAATCCCCAAGGTGTAGGAGAGTCGCAGAGGGTTGACGGCATTCAGCCGTAGGAGGAACCCCATGTGTATGTGATTCGAGCCTTTTGGCCATGTGAAAGGGACTCCCTCTGAGGAGTAATATTGGGTTAGGATCAGTTGGACTACAACGTATTACAAACGCAATGTTTAGGAAGGCAGAGATTTTGATAGACGCTCCTGGCCGCGAGGCCGAGGGGTTGTCTTGTGCGTAGTGACGAGGTCCGGCTAGTGCATGAGCCAGTGCCGGCCCGTTTTTTAGGTCCATCATTCTTCCTTACCCATATTTGTTTTGGACTATCTTGAGGGAACACTTTTATTTTTGTGGTTCTTCTCACCATGTAGGCCTCTCGACTTGAAAGAGACTCCTCAATCTAGTAGGACACTATGGATTGTTTGCCCTTAGCTTAGACTACTTGAGATCTTGACCTACCTACAAACCCTAACCCAAAGAAAAAGGGAAACGAGCAACCTAGCTTGCCAAGCCCTTGGAATCTCTCCAAGTTGCAAACGATCCAGGATCAAATGTTGGGAGCATTCAGGAAGAAGGAATCACACCTTAGCAGACGGCCTCTGAAATGAGTGTGATTGTACACTTAGGTACATTGTTTAAACTTCTTTGCCCAATGAATGAATTCAAGGCAAACACTTAATGCTTCAGGTTAAAATCCTAGAGGGAGAGGCAGATTCAATTACCTTTGTTTGTCTGTCTAGCCCTATCCAAGGGGGTTGTTAGCCGCGCCGGGTATATGGAGCGAACCCATCGCGAGAGGTCTCTTCGTGGGTGCTGCTTGGAGCGAGAGGACGCTTGGGTGCCAGGGGAGGCTCTGGCTGTAAATTCCTTGCCTTCGAATCCCGCATAAGAGGCCGACATAACTGGAGATGGGATGTCGAGGCCCGTGTACTAGTCTATGGGAGAAACTTGGAGTAGGAATCATGTTGATTGCTGGGATAGCCTTCGGGCATGATACTTGATGTATTCCAGGACTATGATAAATAAAGATTAGATATTTGAAAAAGGAACTTTCTTGACATTGTTTTTATGTTAGTGCCTAAGTTACATGAAGGAACTGATGTTTTAAATTGATTAATTAAGGAAGCTTCCTTTGCATGTCAAACATAATGTGGTAGGTAATTAGATAAATAAGCAACCTGAGGAAAGTGCAGTGGACGCGACTTGGGTCCGTCCTACAGAAGGGTGGTCCCAATTAGCTGGGAACTTTTCTCAAAAGATGGGACAACAAAACTGTGAAGACCTAGAGTCGTTAGGGTTAGAATCCCGATTTATGCTGTTCTAGGGGAGCGGAATGGGACTATGCTTTATCGGCAGAGAGGTTGAGCTTCCCATCCCTCTCGTTTCCCATTCTCCATGAACCAAGGGCAGCATAAATCTGCTTCGACTCTGTTGTTCCTACGCAAAGTGGTTCATCTGGAGCTCGACGCTAGCTACTTCCTAGAGACTTTACTGATAGGAAAGAAACCCTGACTTTAGGTCGGGGTCCTAAGTGGGAACGGCTAGATACCTCCACTCGAGGCAGACTTGAGAAGACCTAGATCGCAAACCCTGTGACATTCCTTGCGAGTGCCAAGCGAAACTTTCTTGACTCTCTTCCCGATGTGCTGCTAAGATGTGTCCCACAAGTGGACAAGCGAACACGTTACAAATGTAGTAAACCATGTCTCTATGGGAATGAAATGTAACCATCATTTTCCATCATTTAGCCAACATCATTTCCTTCTTTACTAGGTCTCCATTATTAGGCACATCATTCTCCATTAGCAAACGTTCTTCATCTGTAGCATTTATTCCTCCATCAAGACTACTTCTTCATTGACTGTTTCCAACATTATGTATCTTCGGTGCAAGCTAAAGCATGATATCTACAACATGAGTGCCATGGAACAACTAGCACCCATCTAGGGGGAAAATTATTTTGATGGTATTTTAAGAAGGCTATAAAAGTGCAAGTATCGACTACTATTTTTGGAAGGATTATAATTTTATGGAGCTTCAATGTTTTATTATTGGGTAGTTATATTGTATTCATGGACACCATATTACCATGAAAGTATTATTTTGTGAGATCCAGTGGGCTCACTCCCATATACACATTGTATTTATCACCTGCAATTGTATTTCTTGCACCTCAACTATTACCATGGATGTATTATTTTGTGAGAGCCAATGGGCTCACTCCCGTACACATTGTATTTATCACCCACAATTGTATTTCTTGCACTTGTGACTATTGAATGGATTGTACATATATATTTGTGATTTGATTAGCATAGGCTTGGTCTCATTAGGCTAAGGTACAAACCTAAAATGGGGATTGACTGCCCTAGAACCCACAAAGTGGGTAGGATGCCCAAGAGTGGGTACAAACTCTAATTCATAGTTGTGGAAATACTAAATGAAAAAAGGACACAAACCCTAACACTAATTTGGAGAGAGACTCAAAAGTGTTCACCTAACCCTAATTCTTGGTCTATATAAGGGTGGGAGGTCTCAATTGTATTGACCTTTTTGACACATCCACGCTGCAAAAGCTATACTATTGTAACTATTAAAACTTTCTATTCTATCATCTTGCCTCCATTGTTGAGTGAATAAGAGAGAGTGAGTGAGAGGTGTGTTGAGTGAGGGACTTAGCTCTTTGTTTTCTTCTTTCTCTCTACTAGCTTCTCAACTTGTTCGTGTGCTTGGTGGTGGATGCAAAGGAGTGATGGCCTCAGATCATGTTTCTTGGATGGTGGAACCATCTTCAATGTTTTAAGCTTTAAGACTACAATGTGGGAAGCTAAGATAGGTGAGTTCACTAAACCTCAAAGCTAGTCTTGTGTTCTTTTTGTCTTGGTTTGGAGAGAAGAATGCTTGATCAGTTAGAGTGGAGTGTTGAGAGACAAAGTAAGAGATTGTTATCAAAGTGAGTTATAGCTTTTGAAACAATAGAAGTCCATCCAAAGCCTCAATTGTTTGTGTGTTTCACTCAACATCATGCAACATCTCACTACAGGGAAGTGATATGTTGAGAATGGTGGAGAGTCCGCTGATGGAGAGAAAGTTGAGGGCTAAGGGTAATGATGATATGGATTTGGATTACCTTTCTAATCCTGGTAAGTAGCATGATCTAGACATGGCAAAGTGGAGAGAAACCTTAAAACATCAAGAAGTTACTGGACAAAGGAGAAATGTCATCATAAAGAAGGAAGTAAAGGTACTTAAGACACCAACATCATTTTTGTTGCACAACATCAAAACAAAGTATGCAAAGTTCTTTACATGTGGAGTCTATTTCTATTTTATGAGTAAAATACTTGGAGAAGATAAATTCACAAAATTTTTTATGCTCACTTATCATAGTAGAGCCATGCTTAGGCAACACAAGTTTGTTTTCAAGGGTTTTAACTTTGGACTGGTGGATACAAAATAGGAGAGAGATTGGATTAGTGCATCAGTAGTGGAGTTCAAATGAAATTTTAGTTATTCACTCCCATGGACGTCGCATTTCAATCCAAAGGAGTATCTCCAACAAGAGTATTTGATATGGGTTATGTACCTAAGGGTAACCGACTGGATAGAGGAAGAGGTTAGCTCACTATCAAAAGTGCTGGGAAAGATTTTAATATCCCTAAGGCCAACAAATGGACTTATTAGAACTAACAAAAAATCCTTCATCTTGTGGAATTGAAGTAAGGAGATCCTTGATTACCTAGAAGTCACATGTCCACATCATGGGTTTAAATTTTGCATTGAGATCGAGGTTAGCCCCTTTCTAGACACATGTTGCTTGTGTCAATACAATGGGCACTATGCATGCAACTGCAAAAAAAAGTAGGCCAAGGACGAAACTCAATCTAAGCTTGAGAAAGGTGAGAAAAATTAGCCAAGCAAATCTTGATGAGTATAGTCAGAAAGGAAAAGCTCCCATGAGAGCTGATGGTACCTCCAAATCTACTAATGTGGCTAAGATCAAGCAAAAGGGTAACCATGAAAGTGATGCTAAGGAGAACGTGTTGCCATGAAAGGTGCATAATAAGAGCAAAGATGGTCAGAATAATAATGTATCCCTTTTTAAAAACTAGCAAGGACTCTATTGTTCAATAAGAATTAATATGCCTCACTTGTAGAGGAGAATGATGACTTCGAGGAATTCTATGATATCCCCATGGTATATAATCCCAAAAAAAAAAAATTATTTCATGGAACATAATGGATTTATGTTCCAATAGGAGGAGATATGCTTGTAGAAAATTGTTAAAGGTGGCATGTTGGGTGAGGCAAGGTTTAAGGTCACCTGCTATTGGGGGAATTCTTGGGCTGGGCCTATTGTTTAGGGTTGCTCTTCGAGTGGTGCTCCTTTTTTATGATTTCATCTTCAATGCTTCACATATTGGCCGAGACCTCATCTTTGATCCCTTGTCTTTCCTTGCCTTCCATGGGCTTCTTGATGACAAGGTTAGGGATGGGCTCTATAGTAGTTGTTGATTGGGCGGTGTCAACCACCACTAACGAGACAAGAAGAAATATAGGGTCAACAAGGGCAAGGGAAAAATAGAAGAGTGAAGTGTTGCCAACACATCACCTTTATAACTTTGATAGTGGATGGTTGATGGGCAACACATCTAGCCTCAACAAAGAGGTGCTCTTGAATAATATGGGCTCAAGAAATAGCATAAGAAGAAGGGGAAAAGAAGAGAGAACCTACATTTCTTGAGATGCTCAAGGCCTTGGCCTACAAGTAGAGAGCCTCTACTAAGAACTTTAGGGCCTCCTACTTTGACTTGTGTGTTGCAAGGATGTTGCTAAGCCAATATTCATTATTGATGATTGGGCCAAAGACATATTTCATCTCTTGTGTGGAGAGTGTTGGTGGATTGGCCTCACCTTGTTTTGCCAAAGACAAGTTCTCTAGCATACGATAGATGGAGAGGTTGTACTTGCAGCCTTGGATATGGATGGTGTGTCTTTTTTTAAGCTTCTGTAGGATCAACTAGGCTTCTGAGTGCACAGGGACAATGGCCCATGGAATGGTGATGAGTTGAGTTAGATGCAAAGCATCAACCTACCCTCTTATTGATGGGGTCTATGGTAGGTGGGTGCACCTCCTCAGTATAAAGCTAGAAATCTATCATACCAACACTCAAGAAGAAGGGTGCACAAAAGGCACAAAGAGAACAAAGAAGGTAGATGGGGAAGCTAAGGCAATGATCACAATATGGATATGACAAATGAGAGTGGTGGTGAGAGAGGGAAAATGCCTTAAAAGGCCAATGACTTAATGCACAGGGGGACGATGACCAATGCATGCACACCATGTCAGCAAAATAGGCCATAACCATGTATGATGCAAATGGGATCCTCAAGAAATCATGCCATGAGTAGGCATATTCTCAAATGAGTGGGTGTCACAAATGAATGCCACATCAGTGTAGGAATGAGGACTTTCAAGTCAAATTTCATTTGGAGATGGGCAACCAGTGGACAAGATAATCTAGAATCTAGTGAAGGAGAAGTGGGAGAATTTGAATTGATAGGGAATGGGCACTAGAGACCTTTTCCATGGTAATGCCATAGTGGGAATCCATTAACTGGCTTTGGGAGCAACTTTCCATGTAAGTGAGTCATCTGATAAAATGAGTTAGTTCCCGAGTCATGAGATACCTAGAAAGGACTACTCTACTAGAATTTGAGCTTGTTGGGGAGTTTCCCCATGAGGGTTTTGAAAACTAGGATGAGTTGGCCCTTGCAAAACAATGGATTATTGGAGAGAAAGTCGACTTGTTGTTTCTTCCTTGCTTGGACTTTTGGTAGGATGTAGGTGTTGCATATGCCATCTTCTTTGAGTTGCAAAATGGCTTCCATCTAGAATGGTAGTGATTCCTTCAAAATAAGCCGATCTCATACCACAAGTTTAAAACTAGCAACTACAACTTCTAGTGGTGTAATGGCTTCCAACCCAAAGGCTAGCTTGTAGGGACAGGGAGTCATGCCGGTTGCAACCTTAAAAGATGTCCAAAAAGCCCAAAGCGCAACAAGAAGCTTAGTATCACAATATTTTCGATTCTGATCAGGCAATCTAGTCAGAATCTTGCAAAGAACTGTTAAACCATTGGCTTGCATATAGTAAGGAGACGAATTTTTGTGCACAATTAGAAAGAATCATGTGAGCTATTTGATAACTTTATTGACAAAGTTGGTACCTCGATCACTAACCAATTCAATCTCAACATGCCATTCTAGATGAAGATATCTCAAAGTAAACATTTAGCTATTGACTTGTCATTATTATCATAGGCTTCTATCCATTTGGTGAAGCAGTTGATTGTCTTCAATATGTACTTGTTGCGAGTGTGGACAATAGCCAAAGAGGCTTCTACTCATTTGGTGAAGTAGTTGATTGTTGTCAATATGTACTTGTTGTGGGTGTAGACAATAGCTAAAGATATGGGACCAATCCCCACTTCTAGAAAGGATTTAGGGGTAGAATTGGCTAGAGTGGTAAGAAATCTCTGACTTTGGGATTGCCTAGCCATTGGTAGGAATCACAATGTTGGATCCACTTGTGAATATCACCATGCATCATTGGCCTAGCCATTGGTAGGAATCACAATGTTGGATCCACTTATAAATATCGCCATGCATCGTTGGCCACCATAGACTAGCTTGCTGGATTTTTTGGATGGTGACCTTGGTAGCAAAGTGATTGTTAGTAATGCCATGGTGTGTTTCCTCCAAGATAGTTGGCTGCTCCATTAGAAGGACCACTCTCTATGATACTCCAAAGAGAGTGTATAATATAGTTGGTCCATTATGACCTCAAAATGCCACCTCCAAGGAGCTACCCATTCTTTATGGTCCTTCTAGAGATGGAATGGGGTACACTTGTTTCCAAGAAAGTCATCATCTCATCATACCAAGACCATAGAGGGTTTAACAGCTTAGTGTCTATGTCAACTACTATTGTGACAAAGAGTTGTGCATCCAAACATTCATCATCAATGCCAATTGGTGGTTCCTCAGAATCAAGGTGAGACAAAAAGTCTACAATGACATGCTAGGTTTTGGGGTGATGTACTACTATGTACTTAGATTCTTGCAACAATAGGATCAATTGAGCAAGTCACCTAGTGATGTTTTGTTGCTTGACCAAGTAGACCAATGCCAAATGATCCACATGAAAAGTAAATGGGTGTCCTAGTAAATAGTGTTAAAAATTTTAAATGGCATAGATCATGCCAAACATTCTCTTTTAGTGAGATAAAGTATTTTTTCTCTGCATTGGATAATATTTTGCTAACATAAAACACAAGTTGAAACCATCCATTTCCATCTTGCTACATCAGCATGCTTCCAATAGCTATGTCAAAAGCATCAACAAATACATAGAAGTGATTTTTCCAATTGGGTGGAATCACAATGGGGGCCTTTGAGAGTAATAGCTGAAGGCATCGAAATGTCACATCGGCTTCTTCATTCTATTGGTAATTGCTTTAGACACATGTGCCAATTTATTGCATGGGATAGCTAGATGCACTAAAAGATGCAGATGACAACCATGCCACTAGATCTTGGCCTAAAAAGCACAATAACCTAGTTGGAAAATATGATGTTGTATCTTGCATTACTGCTGCCACCTTGGTTAGATCAACAACAGTGCCATTTTGCGAAATGATGTGGCCTAGCAAAATACCACCATGAAAGTACATACACATTTGAGGGGATTTAAACTTAAACATATCTCGCAGCTAATGAGGCAAAGCCAAAGATGCATCAGTTGAAGCATGGCCTTTCCAAAAACACAAAAATTATCTAGGAAGACCCTCATGAAATTTGTGAGGTAGGGGTCCAAAGATCTACTACATATCTCTCTCGAAGGATGTCTGCTGAGCATTCTTGAGGCCAGCATCACTGTACATACATACACTCCACATGCAATGATGAAAGCTATCTTAGGTCTTTTGGGACAATGATTCTCTTGATTATATCCACTGAATGGCATCAACAAAAGAGTATATCTTGTGGCCAACTACTTCATCCAATATGGTATCCAGGTAAGGGATAGGGAAAGGATCTGAGATTGTAGTTGTATGCAGCTTCTGGTAATCCACACATATTCACAACTTCTTGTTCTTTTTGGAAACAATGACAATTGGGGATATCCAATCTGGACAATCTATTGGAGTGATAAAAATACCCTCAATAGTCAATCCAAATCCTCTTTGACAAATTTGGCCATATGAGGGTTCATTCAATAGTGTTGCATCTGGACTAGGATAGAACCTAGTTTTAGAGAAATCTAGTGTTGATAGAACCGAGGATCTAGTCCCTTCCTATCTAGATACTCCCATGCAAACACATCCTTGAACTTGGTTAGAAAAATAATGAGTTTCTACTAAAAATGTGGCACTATATGGAGTGGTTTGCACACAAAAATACACTGTCAAACTCATCCTCTTTGATTCCTGTGACTTTCTACATCTATGCCTCAAATTCACAATTTTGACTCAGGATTTCCCTTAAGATAGCATCAACAATTCAATCAATGATGATGTTTCCTTTAGTGTAGTTTGGGTTCTGAATTCCAAAACCATCTAGACTATTATTATGTTCTGGCTCTTCTAGAGCCTGAGGTTGCACACTCTCAGGTTGCATGTATTGTTCATTGATTTGGAGAACATTAATAAGACACCAAAGTTACAAGTTAGCATTAGCCTTCAAGAACTTTTGTTCTTCATCACCGCTTAATCCTTTGAGACCATATTGTCTGTTTCAACAACAATTGGTCAATGATGCATGCAAGTTAGGTAACATTGGTCAAGAAGACCATTACCTTGTATCGATTTCTCTAAATAGGCACATTCAACTTATCCTAGTTCTAGAGTCCTTGGCATAGCTAAGGTTAGAGTTCGGGTTCTAAGACCAAACCCTAAGTAAGTCAACGAATCGGCCCTTCCTATAGTTTCTTCCTAGTGTTTGTTTTTTGGGAAACCTCTCGGCTAACCGAGACCACCCTGCCATAGGACTGGATTCGTCGAGAATCCATCGACCTGCTTCCCTCTATGGAAGTTCTTAGTTATCTAATTACCTACCACATTACGTGAAACATATAAAAATAGCTTTATTAATTAATATCCTTATATGCACAGTTGTTTGTTTACGTAATTTACTCATAGACATATAATCAGAATAAAAAAATTCATTGATTATATTCCATAATGTGTGTTCTCCCGCCCATATAGGAGAAAAATTACAATGTGCTGCCTCATCCGGCATATCTGTACATCACGTACTACCTCATCCGGCGCATCTACAGGTCACCAAGATCAAATCCACCTATAGCTAGCGTTCATAGGTGTCCCAAGTAGAACTCAAGCCATACAGGGGACCAAGTAGTTCCTAGGTGCGAATAAGGATTTACTAGCCAGAGCCCCCCTGGCACCCTTCCACCTCCTACTTAATATGATCCCTGCTGGGAGACCTCTCACCATCGGAGCCGGTCCATGCTTCCACGGTAGTAAAAACATCCCCTCTTGGTATGGGGATTCAGCACCTATCCTTGGGGAGGCATAGGGCTCCTCAATTTTTATATGTTCCAATATTTAATTCAATCAGGATCCAATCTAGAAAATTCACAAACAAGATTGATGTCTTCAAGCAGTTATGACTTCAATCAATGATGCAACTTTCAAGTTCAAGTGATGCTTAATCTAGTAGCAATTGACACTTGAGTTTCAAAGTAATGAACTCTTCCCCTTGGAATTTAACTAGAGGTATCTAGAATTTAAGTCTCTAACTTCCCAATTCTTGTAACCAAGTTTCATAACCTTAAGTTAGCATCTACACCTGTGACTCCATTTGTGACTCCTGTGCTTGCAACTTCAACTGTTGCTTCTATGTTAGTAGGGTTATTTGCAATTTCCGCTTCTGAATTCTTTTTCTTTGGGGCCATGATAGAATAGAGATGAGAGTAGAGGTATGATAGAATAGGATAGAGTTCTTTAGTGTCTTCTCTTCTTGGATCAGAGTAGAAGAGGATGAGAGTCCTTCAGCATGTCCGGATAGAGTCTCCTCCTTCTCGATCAGTGTCTCGTCCTCGTCAAGATTGCTCTTGTTGCTCCTTCTTCTCGATCAATGTCTTGCCCTCGTCAAGATTGCTCTTTGTGGTCATCCCCAAGCCCTCAATTTATAGTTTTTGCAAGGGGAGGGAGGGGGAGGGTAAAGAGAGGGTGCCTGCTTTTTGGTGTTTTTGATGACAACATCAATGACAAGATTTCATTTTTTTTTTTGTTCTGCAACTTGTTTGGATCATAGCTTTGTTAAATAACTCCAAATATAGACGTTCGGGTACTTAAAACAATGGAAACACATTTGTTCGACAAGCTAGCGCAGGTAGAATTATGAAAATCTATCAAAATTAGGTGAAAATGATAATTTTATAAATCACGTTATTTTTATCCATCTTTTGTCTTGGACGACTTATTCCCTTCAAAATAGGTCACAATATATATTTGAATCCATGTAAAGTTGAAATTAAGTTATCTAAACATGATACTAGAAAACTAATTCTGCTTCCTATAAATCCTGTAGAGATTCTGCAGTTTTTTTGTAATGGGGACATTACAATATGTGTAATACATTGTGAATATTAGTAGAAGAGGGGAGCTCCAATCTATGGGCTAATTCTCCTACGTGTTTAAGAATCGTGTATAGCCCATAGAACCTATAGGCAAGCTTATTTCTTAATGCATCTTTCAGACTAGAATAGTGGAACTTGGACACTTTCAACAACATCAACTCTCCTTATTAGAACTCAATAAGGCACATCTTCTCATTATCATACATCTTCATCTATTCTTGAGCTTTCCTAATATTTACTTTACACTACTAAAGAAGGGTTTGCATCCACTCTAACTCTTGTTTTCCATGGGGGTCTAATCTTCTCACAAAAGAGAACTATAGAAAGGGACACTTTGTAGCTATATAGGGCTTCAAATGGAGAGTAATACTTGCATGGATAGGATTATTGTAAGAAAATTTAGTCAAGTGTAGTCAACAATCCAACACATGTTGCACATCATGATAAAAGTTTCACAGATAGGTCTCCAACCACTTGTTGACTCTTTCTATGTTTAGCTATAGATGGTAAGCTATAGATGGACCTAACTTAGTACCTATAGAGCCAAATATCACCAACCAAAATTATTCATTGTTAACCCTCGAAATGGCACAAGTCATAAAGAAGGCTTAAGAAGGAGCATAAGAAAACATCCCGATGGACAAAGAATACCAAGAAGTGTAGAAAAAAAATTTAAATCAAGAACAAGGTGCACAATGGAATATAAAGTGCATTTTAGTCCTTTGTAAAAGGGCACCCTCCTATGAAAGTTGTAAATGAGAAGGCGCATGTAAAGGAACCATGAGAATGAGAAATAATAGGAAAAGAGTGGAAAATAAGACCAAGGCCAAATGTTAATCATAGAAATGGATTGGGTGCCCAAGGAAAGAAGGGCATGTATAAAAGCCAAAAAGTAAATGGCTAAGCTCATTATTAGTATGTGGGCAAACTGCATCTCTTCTTATTCTTATTCTTGCTTCTTGCTTGTGCATGAGAGAGGGAGAGAGGGAGTCTGAGAGAGGGAGAGTGTGATTGTGTGAGAGTGAGGGACCACAAAGAAGCTACTCTTCTCATCTTATCCTTCTTCTCTTCTCTTTTCTCGTGCATGCGATTATGGAGGTTGGAGCTTGGAGCATGGAGATGGAGCTTGCTTGAGCTAGCACCTTGAATCATAGATCCATCAAAGTATTTGAGGAAGAGGACTACAATGATCGGATTCAATAGTAAACTCACAACACCCTTGTTTGAGAGAATGCATGGCTATGTGAAAGGTAGCTTGCCACTTCCTTGAAACGCTTGAGTTGATAAGCGGTCCATAGGGTCTCTGCAATTGCTAATGATAGTGATGACATTTTGGTTCTGTTGTTGAAGGGACCAATTGATTCAATCCTAAGTGCCTACATGCTCCAAATTGAGTGAGAGAGCAAGAGTTCATCTTTGAAATGGCATTTGGTATAGGTAGGAAGTGAGGGAGTCAGAAGTTATGTGATCTCCTTTATTGAATAGTTTAGGTTGTGGAGGATTTAGGAATATTAGTTAGATCAGTGGTATGGTGTTTTTCATTAGTAGGATGCATTAAGGTTGAGGAAATAAGGAAAAACAAAGAAAATATAAGTTTCAATAATAACCAAGAAAAGCGAGTAGGGAAAGAAAAGAAAAGAGATCTTGTATACCTTAAAAGGAAAATAGAGAGTAAGGGAATAAGGAGAGAGCATTAAAGAAAGAAAAGGGAGGAGAGAGCTCATTTTGGCATTTGAGAGAGAGAGAGAGAGAGAGAGAGAGAGAGAGAGAGAGAGAGAGAGAGAGAGTAGCAAGTCAAGAGGAAAACAATAGAAATATATTATATCATCACTCTCAATGATTCCAAGTATACTCAAAATATTACTTGCTTTGATTGAGAGATAAGGATAGGATCATAGCTAGGTACACACGTCATTGAGTGAGTCATTCTTCAATTTTCATCATTTGGTGCCATTTTCCATCACTCAAACAATGCCCTAGGCCTGCCTCAAATGGTGAGCCTAATTGACCTATCGGATGATCCCACTCAGACACCTACAATCCACTTGGATAGCTATCACTTGAATGGCCTCGTATGGGAAGTTATCCACTCAAACACACCCTCTCGAACTCCGGGCACCCCTGTCCACCAACCACTCAGATAGGCCAAATTCACCACTCGGGGCACCCCTGTCCAAGTCACACCCGACCTCTCAGATAGGCTAAATTCAACACTTGGATAGCCAAGTCTGGAACTCAAATGAACAAATACCTACAACTCAAATATCCAAATTTGTAGACAACTTGAACTAGAACACATTTTTAGGGACCATCATGACCCCCCAAACATACCAAAGGTTGTGAGCTAATTACCAGGTGACCAACTAGATCCCAAATCTATAAATGTGACCATAGAGCTAACCAAAAATAAAATTTTCCCTAATAAGTACGAGAATTGACCAAATAAGCCAGTCACTTACATTTTACTTTCAAATACATAAACTATTTGACTACCTGGGTAGACAACCCATGAGAACCCCATAGGAAATCAAAATTGACTACCAAGTGTGATCATAGCTCGCGTAATAGAGCTGCAACCATACATAACTATCCGGTGAGGTGTGTGTGTGACTAATTTTATTGAAGGCTGCACATTGCATTGTAGACACTTAGGTGCATGAGAAAAGTTGAAAGCCTGATTGTACATAGCTCACCTTGCATTGCACCATCCAAGTGTGTAAGTGTTAACTTGTGAGGTGATTTAATTAACAAGGAATACACTAAAGGGAAATATAGCTAAGAAACAAACCCACTAGTAGGACTTGTTAAACCCTTAGGACCACTAATACAAACCAAGAAATCCAACATTGAGAAGTAAATAGCCTCAAACCACATGATAACTAAGTGAGGGAAGAAATGAACCACAATTAGAGACACATACTTTGCCAACCTAATCACTCTCATTGATGTCTTGGTAGTTTAAGAGACCGCCAATATGGCAGGTGGTAGCACAAATGTGGACAACCATGACCTTGACCTAAGAGATTTTCTAGTCGACATATAGTAACTTATATCACGATACAACCATCAAACAGAAATAGCACACCACCACGGGAGATCCACAAAGGAAATCATAGCTGATCTTGAGGAGGAGAGGAGGCTAGGAAGAGTTTCCTTGCAATGCGTAGCTAGCTACAACCACGAGCAATGTGCTCAAAGGCTACCCCGAGAGATAAAGCTCAACGAGGTCCAATGAGTCCTAGCCATCGTAGGCAAAAATAGAGCAAGAGAAAATGCCGATAGGAAGAGATCCTTAGAAGCAGTCTTACATTGAGTGAGCTTCTCTTGTCGGGACCTAAAACGGTTGGCTCTATGGCATCAACCAAGCCTCTAGTACACACCTCAAACCACCCCACACGGCCTTGCAGCCAAGAGCATCTAAGGGGTAAGCTATCCTAACATCTAGAACCAAACTTTGTGTTTGTATGGATTGTAGTCCAACAAATAACCCTTCCCTACACTCCTCAAAGGGAGTCCCTAAACATGTTGGTGTAATACACCATGTAAGCACACAGAAAGGGTGCTAGCACCCCTCCGCTGATTGTCGCGGCTCTATTACAGCTCTCCTAAACCTCAAGGATTGACCCCAATATGTGTCGTGAACACATAAAGTACATTCGATAAATAATCCACTCTTTTGATGAATCGATCCAAGAGATAATAAATAGTTCTCACTGAATATTCCCTAAGTAACCGAAACACTAACCCTACAACTTAGGGTACCTCACACTACTCAACGTGGATCGTCGTTCATGAAAACAATTGTTATGCATCTAGGATGATACCATATGGTGCATGCAATGCAATTGTGTATGACTACCGTGCTCAAACAAGTTTATGCATTAACAACTAGCATTGTGATAAAGCAAATATAGTTCTTTTCATGCCTTTCTTCTAAACTGCAATTGTTGCATTGCTTAGGGCGGCTAGAAGCCTTCTTGTGCTACTAGACCCTTTTAACTTTAGAAAACAACGTATCCTATATGCCATGCATTATACAAATATCATTCATCAGCATACTTTAGGCACTTAATATCCCCCTTCTCCCTACCACTTAAAGTTATGCATTCGATGGTAGGTCTATGAATATTTTTATGTATTTTTATTTCACGAAAGTAATAAAAATCCAGTTTAACATAGAGATAGGACTGAACTGAGGCTAAACCTCATGCCTGAGCTCTACCATACATTCATGAACACAAATCTTATTTTTTCTTATTTTTTGAATGTAAAAAATCTTTATTATTATTATTTTAATTTACTTATAGATACTTGCTAATATTTTTTTATTTACTCGTTTAGAGTGATTGATCTTACTAAGAATGATTTTCTTATATTTCATCCCATAGGAATAGCATACGCACAACAAAACCCCAAAAACACATAATTTTTCTTAAAGTGCAATGTTGGGGTTTTGTGTGTTTAGAAATAGATTATTAAACACATAATTTTTCTTGATTTCTTTAACATTATTGATAAATCAGGGCATTGACAATCAAATACAACCAATTCCAATCATTTTCAACCAAAATTTAACATAAAACGATGAAAATCTACGACTTACTCATAAAACTGCGTCTTCCTTATTACCTACGTATCTCATAATTGGAGGCTTGTTGATGCTTCCCAACAGCCACTCCGATGATCCTTCCAACCTCAATATATGCTTCTTTACACTCCTGCATCATGCCACGATCAAAATCCTTCATCTCAGCCCACCCCCTTCTCTCATACATTAATCCATGGAAATACACAACAAAAGGAGAGAGTAGAGAGAAGAGAGAAAGACTAAAACCATAGTAACTCTTGATTTATTGCATTATATTTCAATCAGTCCAGAGCGATGGATGACAAAGAAATTAAGTGTCTTGTTTCCCTATTTCTTCCTCATGATTCCAACAACTAAGAAATTGATTTAAAAATACAAATTTGGGGGCACCGAAAAAAAGGTGTCCCTCTCCCCCCCCCCCAAAATTATGAATTTTCATATTTCCTTTATTAGTTAAGCTTCTTAAGCTTAACCACAATAACTAGTTCAAATTTTTTCATGTTCACACTGGGCATATGTGGATTTTTTGCCGAAATAGAGGCTCGAACGAACTCTAACTTGCAAATCGACTGGACGACTGCTTTGTGGCATCGAAATCTATATAACTAGCCTCCATCATAAACTTTTTGACTATTGAATCACATCGCTTATTATAATGCTAAACTTGCAAAGATTAAATAGGGTCTTAAACTTACTCCAATCCACGAATTGAGACTTGCATTGGGTTCCTGGCATCAAACTCCATCTAAGAAAAACTCTAGCTCATCGATTTGCAACCATTTCATTTTGCATGAAAATTTAATCTTTTATGGCCTGCGAGCTCTTTTCCACGGACTCTTAAAATATGCTATCATTGTTGACAACCACCGGATAGGGTGACTCAGTTCATCGAATCCCAAGAACTGATTTGCATAAACAACAACCATAAAAAGCATTAAGCTACCACAAAAAAAATATACTCAACAAAGCACAAGCACGGCTCTCACCCTACCCCTTGACAAAATCAAGGTATGAAACTCCACAAGGGATAGGCCTAGCATAATCTGACAAAAAGCCAAAGCAAGTTGCTAACCAACTACTCCAATATAGACTGGAGAAAAGAACTACAAAGAGGTCAGCCTAGGTGGTGACCTGAACTACCTACCTATCTTAGGACAACTAGATTAGGAACTCCTACTAGAGGTAAGGACTCCTATAGCCTGGTCATCATATGTTTTTTTTAAACATAGTTTTCTTTCAAGCCTTCTATACTCAAGCATGTAAAAAGGAGGGAGCTAAGCATAATGACCCAAGAAGAATAGGACATCGGTCTCAAGTCCCAACTTGGTACCTAAGAACCTACCAAGCCCTCACAAGGCAACACATAATCCTTTTCTTCCACTCACTTTTTTGTTCTCCAACCTTCCTTAGAATTTATTTTCTAGCTAGATGCTACCCCAAGGAAGGCAAGGCATTAGCCCTAAGTCTCTAACTCATCTCCCTAGGAACCTACCAAGCTTTTGTAAGGCAATAATCAACTACTCTTGAGATTTTTCTTTCTTTTCTTTTTTCTTTTTTAAGGATTATATTTTTAGATATATTCAAAATTGTCTCTTCTTTTATTCCAATAGGCTTCTCTAACTACCTCACACTAGCAAAAGCTCCTAGAAACAACTGCCTAGCAGACTAGCAGAATAGGGTCCCTAGGGCTACCCTCAATAATAGAACTTCAATGCTTGACAATGTCTTAATAGGAGTTAGACAACTACTCAAAGCTTCCCTAGATATGACTACCCTAACCCTAGGGCTTCATGCCTTAATTGCAGGTCCCCAACAAAAGAAAATTTCGACAAGTACATAGACACATATAACAAAAAAGAAAAGTACTCATAAAGGAAAAACATCACCTGGACTGGGCCACAAGAAAATTCTCTATGGCAAGAGCCTCCCTCCAGTCTACTAAATCTATATAGCAAGGCACTAAAACAAAACCCTTAATTGCACTCTCACTAAATAAACATATGGCCCTCTTGTCCTAATGAAATGTGACATTTCACTACAGAATGATTGGCCCTCTATGCCTAGCAAAATAATTTACAAAATGACAATTCACTAGTGTACTACTAAAACAAATTCTTGTACTACCGTGCATAACTCAATTACAGCACAAGAGAACTGAGGATAAGGGCTCTTCAGCCCTACACTAAATGCATCAGGTTATTTGCTAAATCCCCTGCATAAATAACAAGGGTTGTTCAACGAATATGATGATAAACAATCCTATGCCTCCATGATAGAGTAGGAAGGTGTTGAATTGCTACCTAATTCATAACCCAAACTAGCCATCGGAGGTGAAAGTAGGACATGTCAGCAAAGAAGACCCCAAGTGGTCTTGGGCTAATGTTAGAAGGTAGTTGTAAGAGCTCCCCCAAACCACAAGTGAAAAAGACATGGTCTACAAAAGCATAATTGGCCAAGGAATCTGCAAAGTGATTCCACTATTGAGAAACTAGCTAACAAGTCACCATCTCAAAAGTATGCAACATATCCCCAAGGTTGCACGATGGTATATCCTAGGATGGGATCCCGCACACTATAGGTCCCATTCAATTGATTGATCACTAAATGTGGCAGTAGACCTTAATATCCCACATGAAAAATCTCTCTTGCCACTCAATAACCTAATAACCTTTACTCCACTAGATTACTTGACCTTGGTAGTAACATTTCTCTAAATGCGGATGCTCAAGATAAGGAATGATTCTTCCCATTTGATCTTTTTGGTACCTAACGCAAGTTAAAGATAAATCATGAAGGACCTACACATGCACCAAATATGATATTAGCCCTTACCATGGAGTAAGGCTTCAACTCATTAAAGTCAACTTTAACCAGAAAATACCTATTTTCTATTAAAAATAAATAGAAAAAATAAAGAAAATTGGAAAAAAAAGGGTTTCTTGCATTCAAAAAAATTGAAAAAATAAGATCTATGTATGTGAATGTCTGTCAGGGATAAAGCATGAGCTTAAGCCTCAATTTGGCCCTTTTCTTTTGTGTTAAAGTGCGTATTTATTACTTTTACCTATAAAAAATGACATAAAAGAACCTCTACATCTATGCACCACACCAAAATTTAAACGGTGAGGGGGAGGATGATGTTATACATTAGTTTAAGGGCTAAAATAATAAAAATTCTGATTGTTCTCTTTATGCATAACATTTAGGATGTCGTGTATTTGAAAATAATGGATCTAGCAGCACGAGGGTTAGCCTTGGTGCTAGGTTCCTACAACGCAGCATTGCGTATTAGCGAAAATTCATTAAAAGATCTATTTTTGCACGACACATAGGCTGATTTTCAACCATAATTGTTTATGTACAATCATCCACTTTTGCATGAATCATATACACATGGTATCTATTCCTGGTATGCATAGCAATTGGTTGAAGTAGAAATGACCCATGTTGGAGAGAGTAAGGCACCCAAGCTATAGGTCTAGACAGTGGGTCCAAGGGGACAAGTAAGTGAGGACTGGTACATTCCTAGAATGATATAATATTGGTACCAAGAGCAGATTGTGTTTCGTATGTGTTATATGTGTTAGTGACGCATCGAGGGGGCCAATCCCCAAGGTGTAGAAGGGTCATGGTGGGGCCATGGCAATCAGCCACCGAGGGGTGCCTGCTATGTTGTTCTACATGGTGAATTACACCAAAATGTGTAGGGTCTTCCTCTGAGCTGGAGTCTGAGAAGGTTAAGGGTTGGACTACAAAACATGATACAAATGCAAAATGTATGTACGATGGCAAGGCAATTTGTCCTATAGACACTCATGACCGTGAGGCCGTGGGGTTATCTTGTGCATGTTAGAGGTCCAGCTAGTGCTATAGCTAGTGCCGGCCCATTTTAGGTCCCATCAATAGTGCATTTTCCAGGAGCTGCCTATAAGTGGCGGTCTCCAAATCTAGGTCGTGAAGGGACCTATGTTTATAATTTCCATTAGGAGTGTGCTAAGCTAACCATAAAATGGGGTTTGTTCAAGGATGGAAAACCTTGGCTTTCCCTATACAAAACTTACTGATCGACTTAGTTAGTTATGTAGAGCATGAGTCCTCTATAGGAGATAATTTAGGTGATGAGAAGAGTGACCAGTTAGTGGCTACCCCATCCTCTAATGCAATGGCATGGGCCGAGGTTCGCCTTGGTGTGGTCTCTACCCAAGAGAAATCATGTATAACCATCCATCAACCTAGAGGGCATGGGACTTGTATGTTGGAAGATATGGTAGTCATGGCATCAACAAGTGATTATGCTAAAATCGTAGTGCCAAGGGAAAAACTTGACATACAGTGGAGTGAAGTTATTTCTGAAACATCCCATGTGGTGGGGCATTGTGCCAAAATTTTAGGTATCACAAGGATATTAGAAGCCCTAGTTGTAAAGGGAAAACCATTGCTTAAAAGGGATGGTCCCGAGGACCTAAATGCTAAGGATAAGTTTTCTTTTGACGAGGGGCAGAAGCTCCTAGATAAAGCCATCATGGAATGTCCTAGGAAGGGGCAAGATATGGAAGATCCTCTAAGAAAGGATCAGAATGACATGCTAAGAGCTTTAGGACTCCCAAGTCCACTTTGTGAGTTGGTAGAAAGGGACATTAAGGATAATATTAACCTCTCTAAATACAATATTAGTGAGTTTGGGAATCTCCCAATTCCCATTTTTTGAGTACTAAAAAGGTGGCACCCGGATAACATGCCCATAAGTTTCTCAAAACTACATGATGTGACCTATCATTGCAAAGCGCTTGCAAAATGGAATCTATTGAGCTATAGACCGCTCAATTTGGAGTTATAGTGTTCAAGTTATGACAAATCCAAACATTTGACCACGTGTCCCAAACTTATGGGAAATTCCCATATTCCCTAGTATGGTGTTTCTCCTCCAGTAAAGGTTGAAATGGAAGAGGTTGAAGACCCTAAGAAACTGTGGTTAGGTTATGATTATGAGGATTTCAATGCCCCAATGCTGATCTCGAAGGAAAGGACTAAATGCCCTCCTCCTAATAGGAATCTCCCAGTGTTTCATGGGTTGGTTAATGAGGATCCGATGGTGCATTTACGAGAATACGGCCTAACTTGCCTTGCAAGTGGGTATGATGATATTCATCGGATGCTTGCATTCTCAAGTACCCTGAAGGGAGAAGCTAGAAAATGGTACTGGAGCCTCCCAAGAGGGTCGATTAAATCCTTTGATGAGCTATGTGATAAATTTTTAGATGAATATGAGAAGAAGGTGCCTATGACCCAAGTTTTAAGGCAAAGAATACGCTAGAGCCTTTGATGATATTCTGAGGCTTTGGCCAAGAAGAGCTACTGCATTGGCAAGTGATGTGCTATGTGAGATCTTTTTGAGTGGCTTAGAGATTAACATGCAAATCCAAGTGGGAATGCGGAATCCTAAGTCGTTAAGGGAAGCAAAGATGCATGTCATTGATTATGAGGGACATATTCAGATATGTTGGGAAAACTTTTGGAGTTTTCCCTGCTCAGTACAAGTGCATCCTAGCTTCCAACCATTTCTACAAGGAGACAGTTCGCTTATTGATACCAAGGCAGCCTATGAGGGGAACCTTGGTAGCCAAAATCTCCAAGCAAAAAACGGCAACAGTAGGGATAATACACCCCTTGGGGATGAAAAAATTCCAAGCCGAGTAAGTCCCATCAAGGCTTACAATGCTCCCATGAGAGGTAGTTGCGATGGCGGCATTGATAGGACCATCGGGCCTATGAGTATGAATATGTGTGCTATGAATGGTCCTAGTTGTGCTGCTAGTAAGGCTCTTGAGAAGCCTTTTCAGTTTAGTGATGAATCATGCTTTCGAGTAGATGCTATTCCTTTTAGTAAAAGCATGGTTCCTATGCAGAGTGGACAAAGGCAAGTAAAGACATCTCGTATGAAGAAGATGCATGATGCCAAAGGTTCCCTTGTGCTCGATAGAAGTCATAAGGATGTGAGGTCATTTGGCTATAGCAATAAATCCATAATGAGTCCATTGGACCAATGTGGGCAGTCGAGGCAGCCTAAGAATGTAAGAAGGGATGTGAGATAGGTTTGGAAACCCAAGATCTCTCAAAATGTGGTTGGCACATTAGATACAAGGTCAACAACACCATGCGGATATATTGTGATCAATTCCCATGTAGGTGTGACAAAAGGCCATAATGATATATCTAACAATATGCACTGCCCTAGGATACAGTCATGTGATGGGTCTCAGATTGAAACCCTACCTATTTTTGGTTGCAACACTGACTTAGGTTAAAACCCAAATAGGGAAGGCTCAAATGAGCACCAAGTTGTGATTCTTTCTACCGAAGGAGCCTTTAAGGCGCTTGAATGACCAGTTCATTTGGATGACAATAAGCGTGGGACATGCAAGCCCAATGATGTCATTCATCTAGCCAATGGTATCCAAGGAAGGATAGGCAATATCGAGGCTATATTAGTAGAAAGGCTTGGGCTAGAGGATTTACAAAAGCCTAAGATCACGCCTTGAGCTGCGTAGCATGAGTAGCATGGGGCTCAACATCCAATTGTTGATATCATTGGTATCCTCATTAGTTTGATAGGATGTGATGTATATGTCAAGATGACCATGTATTGCATGGATAAGAATGACCTATCCATCTTTAGGCCAAGAGGGCCAGCTAGTTTGCAGTGAAATGTGCTATTTCTTTAGGCCAAGAGGGCCAGTCATCTATTTGGTGCATGTACAATTAATGATTTTTTGTTGTACTGATTGCATCATACATGTTGACGAAGTCGCTAGAGGGAGCCTTTGCTGCGAAGCAACTTCTTATGGCCATTTCAAGTGGTTTTGTCCCCTTTCCAAGTCCTTTCCCTTAAGCAATTAATGATATATGTGTGTGTAAGGGTTACTTTCTTTTCTTTGTTGGGGACCGGTACTCGAGGCATAAAGTCCCAGGTTTAGGCTCTATATGTCTAGGGGAGTTCTGAGTAGTCATTGCCTCTTGCAAAGGCATTGTCAGGCATTGAAAGACTTATTTTAGAAGGTAATTCAGGGAGCTTGTTCTGTTGACCTTCTAGGCGACCGTTCTAGGAGTTCCTATTAGTTGTGAGGCAGTTAGAGAAGCCTACTAAAATAATGATGGAAAGAGAAAAAACCCTACATATATGAAAGACAATATATGAATATACAGAGGTGTGTAAAAAGGGGTTCTTGTTGAGATATCGAGCTCCACTCGTGATATGCCAGGGTGACCGTTGTGCATTTATGTCACTGACTTGTTGTTTACCTTAGCACAGAGGAGCGGGAAATGGAAAAAAGAGAAAAGAAGGAAAAGGCGTCTTAACTGGCAACTAGATCCTGGAAAAAATTAAATGCATGGGCACGATCCTCAAGAAGTCTTAGAGTCGCCCAAGGAGAGTAAAAGAATAAAAAGTGCACCATTAAGTGCTAAAACACTTCCAAAACCTTGTAAGAGAGCGCCAGGCTCCCTCCTGTGCAAATTGTATACATTAGTTGGGGATAGGATAGACTAGAACGGTGGGAAATGAGAAAATGGGCCGGCTAATGGCCGGCCATGTAAAAAAGGGGGATGACCACCCATGAAAAATAGGGCATGCATATAAAGTTGAAAAGTGAATGGGAAGCTCATTCTTGTGTGTGGCCAAAGCTTCTTCTTCTTCTTCTCTTGTTTCTTGCCTTCTTGCTTGTGCTTGAGAGACGGATTGAGAGAGTGTGAGGGAGTGAGGGAGTGATTGTGTGAGAGTGAGGGATCTTGGAGGGATTGAGGTTGCTTGAGCTTTCCTCAAGGATCGTGAAGCTACCGGTGTGCAAGAAAGAGGACGGTACTCGATCAAGCATCAAGGTAAGCTCACTACACCCATAAGGTAGGCATTGCACGTCGGCTATGTGAGAGGTAGCCATGGCCGCTCGGTTCGAAACACTTGAGCAATAAGTGGTCCATAGGTCTTGGGGTAGAGCTCGAAGCTCCCCTCCATTTTGGTTCCGTTGTCGGGACCGACGGAATCGAGCCTTGAGCACCGCGCGCATCAAATCGAGCATGGAAGTAGGGTTTGCAGCCTGAACCGGTGCTCGAGATAACTAGGAGATTTAGGAGTGTTTAATCAGTGAAACAAGTAAGTATTTGGGTCTGTTGGAAGCATTAGATTAGGACTACTATTCTGCATTTCTGTTATGCATATTGGCTGCACTAGATTAAGGTTAGATTAGGGTAAGAAAAGAGAAAACAGAGGTTCTCGCTGCTGCTGGAAACAGGGAAACAGGGGACCAGATTCAAGTTTCTGGGTGAAACAGGGAAAGGTAACTAGCTGTAAGGTTTTGCAGTGCTGGGAAAGGACCTTAAGAGGCTTGGGAGGCCAGAACAAACCTCATTTCTTTGGATAGCCTTGTGTGTGTGAGAGAGAGAGAGAGAGCTTCTGGTTCACAGGAACAGGAAACGCTACCACGATTCTAGGTGCCATCGATTCGTGCTACTCTAGGTGAGTCTGGTGTTTTCCAATAGTGCTCTAATCAGATATGGGAAGTTTGTAGTGGTTGTGTGCATCAAACATTAAGAGGGATTCAAATGCGCCGAAATCGCGCCCGCCGCCGACGTAGTCAGACCAACTCGCAGTGGTCCGATTCCTAGAATCGTACCACCCGAGTCCTGTCCGATTCCCAGAATCGGACCGTCCGACTGAGGGAGTCGGACCATCCCTGTCCAAGTCCCGGAATCGGACACCCCGATCGGATGTGCCACGTGGCACTCAGACTGTCCATTAGAGTCAGACCATTGTAGTCGAACCATCGAAGATGGACTCGGACCAGGACCACTTTGAAAGTAGGACCACCCTCCTGGTCTGATTCCTAGAATCGGACCACGAGGGATGGATGAGTCCCAGAATCGGACCAACTCCGTCCGACTATTAGAGTCGGACCAAACCGGTTCGATTGCAAGAATGGACCAGAGTGACTAGCTCTGTCCAATTCCCAGAATCGGACCATCCTGCCAGAAGAAAAGGATAAGGATCTTTTGCTGGCCTTGCCACAGACCTGACCCTAGGACGCAACCCTGAACACTCCCAAGACCCAGTTTGACCATTAGAACCTCAGAGACCAATCAAACTTAGGGGTGGAAAGACCATAGAATAGTTGGGAACCGAGTTGAGAACTCAAATTAGGCTGGGAATGTGGGTAGAAACAAGGTGGAGTTTCTATTAAACACTTTCTGCATCGGCACTTCACTCTTGTGCTCCACTAAGTCTGCACAGCAAGAAAAGAGAAAAGCCTGTTTTCGCACCAAGCACCACGAAAGCACTAAGCACAACGTGTGAGTAAGGATCGCAATTGCTTTCGAATAACAAGGAACACACCAGGATATCTAATAACATTAAGGAACCCACTAGTAGGAGAAGACCCCAAGACTTAGACAGGTGCCTAAGTGCCCTATTGGTAGTACCTGGAGAAGACACAAAGACACGGGAAGCAACAAGATAGAGGAGTGGAAGCTGCCGGAGCTGATCAGATTCATTGAAAACCTCGTGGAGCTGGAAGCAAAAACAATATCGGGATCAAGAGGTGAACAAAGGGAAGATCAATTAGACTTAGGAGAATTTCCAACCTCAGTCTAGGAACTGGTCCACGACTACGATCTACTCACTAGGACCGTAATCCAAGGCAGACCTATAGAGGAAGTGGTGGCTAACCTGGAAGAAGAGAGAAGAGCTATCAAGAGAGCACTGGAAGGCATAATTTCCTACAACCATGAGCAAAGGGCTAGAAGGCTATAGCAAGACGTGGATATGTACGAGGTTAGACGAGTACTAGACCTAGCTGGGGCAGCCAAGTCTGGACCGAACGTAGAGAGGGAACGGGCAGCAGAGGCTGGCATGACGTTGAGTGAACTGGTGGCAAAGTGACTCATGGACAATACATCCGTGGAACAGAGTGCTACTGCCCTAGCCACCACGCTACTGTCAGGATTGGGAGTCACACAAGGGGCTAAAGGGCAGGCTAGAATCCCCATAGTAGCAAAGCAACTAGCTCCATATGAACCTAGCAGTGACCCGTACAGCTTCATGGAGCAGTTCGAGCAAGTATGTGAGGCAAATGGTCTTACTGACCCTATGCAGCGAGCTCAAGCCTTCGGCCTGTGCTTAGGCGACAAGGGGAGGACCTGGTACTCTAGTCTGGATGACGCAGAACGTACAAACTTCACTCGCCTTAAGGGCCTCTTCATCAAGAGGTTTTCGGAGGCGGGGTATTCAGATAACCTCATTGCTAGGTTGATGAATATCAGTCAAAGAGAGAAGGAGGACGCTAGGGATTACGTCACTCAGGTGTGTAGCCTCTACAATAGAATCCCTGCTAATGAGCGACCTATCGAGAGGGTAGTGTCTACAGTGTTCATGAACGGGATTCGAAGTGAGGAGCTCTACAAGGCTTGGGCCAGTAACTCCACCTTACAACGAGACATGCTAGCTTGAGTCTTCGAGGAGGCAATACGCGTAGATGATCAACTTAGGGAACGTAGCATGAGGTCTACCAACCGAGATAATGCAAGCTAGAGGGACCCTGAGAGATCAACCACCTTGGGGGAAAAAACACCTGCTAGCGTGCAGGATAAGGGAAAGAGTGTAGACCATGACCAAGGGATGGTAGAGATGAGAATGGATATTGCACGGTTACAAGAGTTCGTGAGAAAGCCTGTGAGATAGCATGTACAATGTGTGTAGTGCGGTAGCAATCACCTCCCAGTTGAGTGCCAAAATCCTACATCTCGGCCATGCTCAAATTGCAGTAGGTTCGGGCATGATGCAGTGCATTGCAGAATGCCGAGGAGATTCCCATATACGCAGCAGTACAACCCTCCATACTTAGGTAATAGGCCACCTAATTTCTTTGGCAGGGGAGCCCAGTTAGCTCTTCCAGCACCAACTGACTCAAGACCTACCGTGCATAGGCTAGAGATGAACCCAACCGGTATACCCATGCCACTAGGGCCTTTCGTAACTCACCCATCTAGCGATGCTCCTATTCACTTTGTGGATGAGCCTAATGAGGAAGAGACATATGTCAATCTGTACATATCCTATGACGAGGAGGCAACCCAATCCTGATGGACTATCGGCGAGTGCCGGTGATGGCTTTAGGAAGAGGAAGAGGCAGAGCCTTTGGAGGGCCCAGCCAGGATCCAGTCACATGCTGGACTTGCGGGCCACCCAGGCCACATTTCATCACGCTACCCAGAGTGAGAACAAGCTAACAAGGATAAAGCGGATCTCCAATGCACAGAGTGTGGAATCACACATCTGTTTCCTGACTGTCCTAGGTGGAAGCCATCAACCAGCTCTGCCAACATGCCATCAATGCCTTTGGGGCTCTTTGGAGTGGAAACTTTTGGTAGTGAGGATACACCCATCCCACTACATGCTATGACGCGAGCTCAAACGAAACAAGCAGGCATCTCCTTGCCAGGGCCAAGTAACCTTGATCCAACCTCAATGGGGAAGAAAAGCCGAAGGAGACGGAAAAAGAGAACCGATGCAAAGATAACCCTTAAAATCGAGGAACCGACTATGCTAGTCACGGGAAAGAAGGTCACAGATGCAGAGGCAGAGACCTCAGCTCCTAAGACAACAGAGCTAGGGAGTGCCAAGGTAGGGGAATATCCCCACCCCAAACAGCAACTTGAGGCTATAGCCAAGGTCAAGGAGTGGGTCAAGGACGCCCAAAAGCACCTCGAGGATGCTGAACCCATATTGGAAGACCCTATGGACGACTTCTCCAGTGTTAGCACACCAGTCTCACCCTCAAAACCATAGGCTGGGAGCATACTTGCACCACTAGGAGCGACTCAGCAGCAAGGCCGGGGGGAAACTTACCAGGGCAGACATAATGCATGGCCTAGAACTGCTAGCCTCAGAGGAAGACAAGGGTCCAGTAACCTCCTCACAACCTTGCTATCCACTCCAGTAACTCTAAGCTTGGAGGATCTGCTTAGGCAAAATCACTCCTTGTGGCAGGAATTAAAATACTTGATCGAGGGACATGCAGGACTTGTGGGTGCTGATCCGAAAGATCATGATGCCGTTACACGGATCCCAAGTCTAACTCTACACTCAAATCCTCAGTCTTTGCACATCAATGCTTTTTGGGAAGGCACTGAAATACATGCAATTTTGACCGTGCTAGCCTTAGGAGACATGACTCGAAAAGGAATTGTAGACACAGGTGTCGGTGTTAGTGTGCTAAACCATGCAGTCCTAGAGGCATGGGGAAACCCTCCTGTAGAGACTGCTAGATTCAATGTCACACTAGCAAACGGAATGAGGGTAAGACCATTTGGGGTCTTAAAGAATTGGCCGATAAAGATTGCTGGTGTGCAATTTTTGGTAAACTTCATTGTCATGAAGGGAGTGGATTACGACATACTATTAGGCCGACCTTGGATGAGGAATGCACGTGTCATAGAGAACTGGGGCAATGGATTGATTTTCCTAGGGAACAGAACTAGTGCAGTGAGGGTAGAGATGGACACTTGGACGACGACACCTGTTGACCTAGTTGCCATCTCGGCTATGCTAAAAGGCGATACTCAAACGACCAAGCCCTATGGATCACTCGCTAGATATATTCCTTGCCCTGAGGATGAGAGGGATTGGATGCACGTTTTGGCAACCATTGACCTACCATTCTTGGATGAGGAAGAACCACATCAGCAGACAACTAAAGCCGCAACCATGCCAACTGAGGAGCCAGTTGTGCCACTCTGCATGATGGCAAGAAGCTCACTCAACCTGGGCAAAACGAGCCTCGCCCCACGTCCCCAACAACAAATTAGAGCTTCAAGAAACCGTAGAGTATCTGACCAATAAATTGGATGGCAATTTGGCTGCTAACTTAAAACCTCTACGTGACCTTTTAGCTAAACCAGAATGGAAATGGACCAAGGTCCACGACCTGAACTTGTTATATAACTGGGCTTTAGTTACTAACAACAAGGAGATTGAAGAGGGAAGCTTAGAGGATGATGAGCAGTCAGAAGGACAGGACCCGGATGATGAGGAGTATGAGGATTGTCACTCTATGGGAGAAGAGAGTGAAGAAGAGATAGACACAATAGAGTACGACACAGAGGGAAAAGCGATAGAACAAATCAGGGCAGACTCGAGGCCTAGGAAAGAAGGGATCAGTCAGAACGAAAAAGGAGTCATGCGAATGGAGTGTGACAGATCCTGGCTAGAACGCATAGGAGCCGTGGATTACAAGCAAGCCGGAGTAGCACAGCCATGGGTAATCCCAGTGCTCAAGACAGATGCACCTACGAAACTACGACCCCCTAGGGAACCACCTTCCTCAAGTGAGGGATGCGAGTTCAACTCAGAGTCGGAAGTTAGCACTGAGAGTGATCCCGAGATACCGCAACCCTCTAAGGTCAAACGCACCAAGGGAGACTTGCCAGTCCACCTGAGGCACAGGAGGCTAAAAGAGGAGGCCAAAAAGCAAGCAAGGGACTTAGAAGCGGAAAGGCAGAAGAAACCACACGATCTGCCCAAACGGTTTACAAAATTTTAAAAGGGTGACAGAGTGGTGATTCTGTTAGGTGCAAAAAGACAAGGTCAGACTAGTGAACCGATCGAGGGACCCGCCAAAGTCAAAGTGGTTAACTTGGCCAGGGTAGGTGAAAAACCAAGACCGGTGTTGGTTGTAGATGACTTGGTGGAGGATGAAGAGACCAAACTCGTTGCGCTCCTGCAAGAGTACATTGACGTATTTGCCTGGCGAACTTAAGGGAGTCAACCCTAGGGTCGTGACTCATAACATCCAATGGTCCGAGATGCAGTGCCAACGAAACAACAACCTTACCCCATGAATCCCAAGCATGCCCATGCAGTAAAAGAGGAGATTGATAAACTCATGAGGGCAGGTTTCAAATATGTGGTCGAGCACATGGGCTGGGTATCACCTATCGTGATTGTCATGAAAAAAAATGGAAAAATCCAAGTGTGCATGAACTACAAAAAAGTGAATGCCGCTACGAAGAGGGATAACTATCCTTTACCTTGCATCGATCACATGCTTGAGAGGGTAGCAAGAAAGGAAGCCTACAGTTTTCTAGATGGTTTCTCGGGCTACAATCAAGTGCAAGTGTACCCCAACGACAGGCACAAGACTGCCTTTGCAACGGAATGGGGCATGTTCACCTACATTGTCATGCCTTTTGGGCTAATGAACGCACCTGCAACTTTCCAATGCCTAATGTGCACTATCTTTAAGGACATGCTTAGGCGTGAACTGGAAGTGTTCGTAGACGACTTATGTTTACACTCTAGGTGGGCCGAACACTTGGAGAAATTGAGAGCCATCTTTGAAAGGTGTAGGCTCTACCACCTCTCGTTGAACCCCTTAAAGTGCCAGTTCTGGGTAAAACACGGATGCATCTTAGGGCACGTAGTGTCAAGGAACGGCATTGCTACTGACTTTTCCAAAGTCAAAGTCATTGTTGACTTACCACCACCCGAAAACTATAAGGGAGTTCAGTGCTTCTTGGGATACACTGGATATTATCAACATTTTGTACTAAATTACGCACTAATAGCTGGACCATTGTACAAGCTATTGATAGTGTTTGAGTGGACTGAGGAATGCCAGCACGCATATGAGGAGTTGAAAAAGGCTCTTACGACTGCACCAATCCTACGAGCCCCAGACTGGAACATAACGTTCCATGTACACATAGACACCTCTAAGTTCGCTATTGGAGCCGTGCTATGCCATCCTGGTGAACATAACTTGGATTACCTGGTGAGTTTTGCCAGCAGGCAGCTCATGGAGACCAAGATGAACTATTCCACGACAGAAAGGGAGGGGTTGGCCATGGTATTTGCGGTAAAGAAATTTAGGCATTACCTGTTGGCCACTCCCTTTGTCTTTTTTGTTGACCATCAAGCCTTGTTGTATCTTGTGAACAAGCCTTGTGCTACGGGGCGCATAGCTAGATGGTTACTCCTCTTACTGGAGTTTGACTTCTCTGTGGTTGTACGCAAAGGAAAGAAGCATTACATGGCTGACCACATGTCCCGCATACCCACAGGAGAAGCCGTTGGACAAGGCGCGCCTGACAATTTGCCGGATGCCCATCTCTTTAACCTATCTAGTGAGCGAGAATTATTTAAAGCTGATCTGACATCGTATTGGGCCAATGACATAGTGCAAGTGCTAGAAAATGGACTACCAAAGCGACCCATTAAGAAGGCCAGGCTGAAAAGACTTATCTTGAAAATTTAGCCATACCAACTGATAGTTGGTCAACTCTACAGGTTGGGAAAAGATGGTTTATTGCGCAAGTGCGTGTGTGAGTAGAGATGCATGATGCATTGGACGAAGCACATGGAGGAATCACTGGAGGACACTTTAGTGGGGACACGACAGCCCGAAAAGTGCTATAATCCCAGCTATAATGGCCCACCCTCTTCCGCGATGCAGCTAAATTTGTAAAGCACTACGATGAGTGCCAAAGGACCAAAGTGCCTGTGCGAAAGGACAAGATGGAATTAACCCCTGTCATAGCCCAACAACCCTTTGAAAAATGGGGCTTCGATTTTATTGGACCTATCATCCCTGCATCACAATATTCCCAAGCTCGCTACATCATAGTGGCTGTTAATCCCAACACGAAGAGAGCCAAAGAAAGTGGAAAAGATGTAGGGCAAAGGCAAAAGAAAGGTAACCCGATGGAGGGAAAAGAAAGAGAAAAGGCCAAAAGCGCAAGGACAATCGTTAAAGGCCAAGGCAACCACGAAAAGGGAAAGGCGCATAAAAAGCGCACCCTAAAATCTTGTAAAAGAGTGCCGGGCTCTCACCCGTGCTATTTGTAAATATAAAAGGGTAGTGAAAAGGAAGCAAGGAAGATAAAAGGACAATGGAAAACAGGGCCTGGGCTATGACCGACCATGTAAAAAAGGGAAAAAGGGAATGACCGCCCAAAAGGGAAGTAGGGTTTTGTATATAAAGTTGAAAAGTGAATGAAGAGCTCATTCTTTGGTGTGGCAAAACTAGTCTTCTTCTTCCTCTCTTCTTCTCTCCTTCTTACTTGTGTATGCTCTTGAGAGAGGGAGTGTGAGAGTGTGAGGGAGTGAGTGTGTGAGAGAGTGAGGAATCAAGAGGGTGAAGCTCTCCACCATCTCCTCTCCCCTTCTCCTATTCTCTTTTCTTATCTTCTCTTGCGCGCGCGGCTATGGAGGATGAGGCTTGGAGATGGAGGAGGCTTGAGGATGCTTGAGCTAGCATCAAGAATCGTGGAGCTACCAAAGTGTGAGAGAGAGGAGGGTACTCGATCAAGCATCAAGGTAAGTTCACTGCATTCGTAGGATCGACGGCGCGTCGGCTAGGTGAGAGATGGCCATGAGAGCTCGCTTGGAACGCTTGAAACAATAAGCGGTCAGTGGGTCTTGGCGGTTGAGCTAAAGTTCCCACATTTTGGTTCTGTTGCCGGGACCAACGGATTCAAGCTCGAGCACTCGCGCGCCCCATATCGAGCATCGAAGTAGGGCATTCACCCGAAACGGAGCTTGAGATAGGTAGGAAGTCTGGTGTTTTTTATCTTCAAAACAGGTAAGTGTTTTGGAACAATCTGGTTATTAATGACTGGAAAACATGGAGAAATTAGTTTAGTGTTTTGCTTTCGATTCAGGATGTGTTTAGGATAGATTAGCAGTAGGAAATCACACACGAAAAGGCAGAGGGCTGCTGCTGTGAACAGGGGGAAAACCACAGGAACAAAAGGAAAAATGGAGTAGATGCAAGGTAACGACATAGGAAACGCCAGGGAAGGAACCTGTAGTGTGTAGGGCAGAACTAGCAGGGTATAAACTCTGGGAGGGCAAGAGGACCCCATTTCTAACCAACGGAGAGCGAGAGAGACAGAGAGTGAGTCGACTGGAGCTAGGAGGACATCCTTTAGCATAAATTGCTAGTTGGTCCCTAGACAACTAGGATTTGAGGACCGCCACTTTTAAGCGGCTCCCGGCAAACACACCACTAATGGACCTAAAAACGAGCTGGCACTGGCTCATGCACTAGGCGGGCCTCATCACTACGCACAAGACAACCCCTCGGCCTCGCGGCCAGGAGCGTCTATCAAAATCTCTACCTTCCTAAACATTGCGTTTGTAATACGTTATAGTCCAACTGATCCTAACCCAATATCACTCCTCAGAGGGAGTCCCTTTCACAGAGCCAAAAGGCTTGAATCACATACACATGGGGTTCCTCCTATGGCTGAATGCCGTCAACCCTCTGCGACTCTCCTACACTTTGGGGATTGGCCCCGCAGTGCGTCACTCAACAAATAGACACATTGCACAAAAGTAGCTCAAGGTACCAAATAAGCGTGTCCAGGAGTGTACAATTTCTTCCTCACTTGCTTTCCCCTTTGGGACCCGCGTCTACCTATAGCATGGGTACCTCACTGCCTCTCAACGTAGGTCATGTCCTAATAAAACAATTGCAATGCATGTCCAGGAGCTGGTCTCTGATACCTTTAAATTCTTTTCATACTCTATGCATTTGGTGGATGCCTAGTGCTCAAACATTTAGCAAAACAGTATCGTGCACAAGTGCAAAAACATTCTTTTAATGGTTTCTTTTCTCTAGCGTTCTTGCTTCGTTGCATGGGCCTAGCACCGAGGTGATCCTCGTGCTACTAGGCTCTTAATTTTAATTATTTTCCATCCTAAATGCTATGCATAAAAATCAGCAACTTTTCCATCATCTTACACAGAATTTAGACATATTTCAACTACCCTACCCTCCCCCGTTTAAATATTGCATCGTTGCATACCTTTACACGACATTTTGCCATTATTTTGTATATAAAAAACGGGAAAAACGCACTAAAACACAAAAGTAGGGCTGATCCGAAGAAAATCCTCATGCCTCAGCCCTACTATACATCCACGGACATTGCTCTTATTTACCATTATTTTTTCGAAGCCCGAATGTATTTTTTTCTATTTTTATAGGGTTTTTCCCTATTTTCTTGCTATTTTTCCCATTTTTCTTCAATTTTTAATTACTGAAAATTGAGATCAGTTTATGGGCTGAGGCCCTTAGTTCCTTTCAGCAAAAATAAAATTTTAGTTGATGTGGATTAATTATTTCATCATTTTTCTCCCCAAAAACCCCATTTTCCTTTATTTTTTAGCATTTTACGTGTTTCGGTTTACCGTTTTCTGCCATCCAACACATGTATTTTTTATTTTTAAATGATAAACGGACAGAAAACAACTCAAAAAATGATATACTCGAATCTCATTCCATATGAACACATTTTCATAAACCAAAATTGCATCCAAAGACCATTTTCTTTATAAAAACTATTATTACCGTGATTTGCGGGTTTTTGTATTTAATTTGGCATGTCCCACGACTGATTTCCAGCCATAAATTCTGCTTGGAATCAGCAATCTACAATGATTTGGCATTGCCCTTCAATCTCGTCAAGAATCGGCATCCCCGGCCGTCCATTTCCATTCTATTCTTCTACGCATGAACGGGGGTTAAGAGGAGAGAGGAGGAGGAGAGAGAAATACTGAAATTGCAGGTTGTGATCCGAGCCACCATATCTCGCGCGAGGGGCGGCGATGTGGAGCATGGAATTGCTGGAGTCTGCCCCTACCTTCATCTCCATCACTTGTTTGTGACATCCATGCCTCAATGGGGGGCCGTTTTTTTTCCTTGCCGTCGTTCAATCCGTGGCACTTCCTGGATTGCGACGAAAAATTGGAGGTGGGGAAGCCAAAGGGCACCCCCCCCACTAGTCATGCCTTTTGATTTCTCAAATTTGGCCACTCTCTTGGGCGTCCCGGCCGGTTTTTGGCTATCTTCCTCGTTTGAGCTCCGATTGACGTGCTGTAAAATTTTGGGCGTCCGTCTCAGCATCGCGGACAGGCCTGTAGCTCCCGCATCCCGTCCCAATTGATAGAAAATTTACTAAAAATCCGGACGTGTCACTTGGGCACCCGTCGACTGCTTGACGCTTAAAATCGTCCTAGATCAAGCTGCCGCCTTTGGCGGTGAATATTTTTCCCTTGATATTCATAATTTTTAGCTATTTTTAAGCACTTTCCATCACCAAAATTCGGCTCTCATGCTGCCACTAGTTGTTTTATTTCCATGGATGCTTGGACAAGTTATAAAAGCCCTAGTACACTTTGTATGAAGGGCAACATTCATGGAAAATTTGTGTTCATTCTGATAGATAGTGGCAGTACCCATAGTTTTGTGAATAAGTCCATTGCGTACAAGCTGAATTGTATTCCCACAGATTTATAGAAGCCCATTAGAGTTCAAGTGGCCAATGGTGAAGAAGAAATCAGCACACAGATATGCCCACATGTTTCTTTATAGTTGGCTGAAAATTTTGAAGCAAATGTAAACCTGATTACTTTGGAAATGGGGCCTATAGACATTGTACTTGGTTGTGATTGGTTGATGACATTAGGCAAGATCACTATGGATTTCTCACAGTTGTATATGGAGTTTATCTTCAATGGATAGCTCATCCATTTACAGTGAATTCCTAGTAGATCAGATTTTCAACTTATTACCATTCAACAACTTAAAAGGGTGTACAAGAGGCATTCACAAATATTTGTTTTGCATTTGAATAAAGAGATGCAAGATCAGTCCAATAATTCAGCAAGCCATCCGGCCTTGATAACTCTTCTTGAGGAGTATAGGGATTTGTTTGAGGTGCCTACTTCATTGCCTCCCAAGAGAGTAGTAGATCACCCTATTGATTTGGAGCCCAACTCAAAGATAATCAATAAGCCACCTTACAGATTATCTAAGTGTGAACAAGAGGAAGTAGCCAAGAAAATCAAGGAGCTTCTTGAGATGGGATTCATTGAACCAAGTTCTTCACCTTATGTATCTCCAGTTTTGTTAGTAAAAAAGAAAGATGGATCTTTCTGAATGTGCATTGACTACAGAGATCTTAATAAGATCACATTGAAGAAAAGGTATCGCATACCCAGGATTGATGATTTGGTTGATGAGCTTAAGGGGGACTCGATTCTTTACAAAGATTGATTTGAGATCAAGGTATCATTAGATTCGCATGGGGAGGGTGATGAAGTCAAGAATGCTTTTAGGACTCATCGAGGGCTCTATCAATTCTTAGTGATGCCATTTGGGCTTACAAATGCTCCAGCTACCTTTAGAGACTGATGAATAAGATTTTGCAGCCTTTCCTCTTTCACTTTGTCTTAGTGTTCTTTGATGACATTCTAATCTACAGTAAGACTTTACAAGATCATTTAGCACATATGAGGAAGGTTTTTGATGTATTGAGACATCACAGGCTTTTTGTTAAGGAGAATAAATGTTCTTTCATGTAGACTCAAGTGGAATACTTGGGACATATTGTGAGTGAAAAAGGGATACAGGCTGATCCCAAGAAGGTGCAATGTATAAAATATTGGCCAACACCCACCACTACTACCTCTCTTAGAGGATTCCTTGGTCTATCTTCATTCTATCACCGATTCATCAAGCATTATGTGGCTATTGTAGCTCCTTTGACTGACATGTTGAAGAAGGAGGCTTTCTTTTGCGATGCTCTTGTAGATAGTAGCTCCAACCAGTTAAAGGGACTCCTTACTTCTGCTCCTATCTTAGTATGCCTAGACTTCTCCAACAAATTTACCATACAAAGTGATGCTAGTGGCCGTGGCATTGGGGCTATTTCATTACAGGAGCATGGATTGATTGCCTTTGAGAGCCGTAAGCTTACAGATAAAGAAATGGCCATGAATGTTTATGACCGAAAGATGTTGGCTATCTTGCATGCAATTAAGGAATGGCACCATTACTTGTATGGCAACTAATTCAGAGTCCAGAGTGATCCAAGGTTCTTAAGTATTTCCTTACTCAAACCAATCTTACTCCTAAGTAGCGTCGCTGGGTAGCTACACTACAGAATTATGATTTTGACATCACTCATACGAGGGGAAAAGACAATATAGTGATTGATTCTCTTTCTCGTATGTGGGCTTGCAAAGTTTCATCAATGATTGAACTACATAGTGATTGGATTGAAGAACTACAAGAGGCTTATCTTTTGGATGAGGAATTCAACCATATTTTTTAAAAAATACAACAAAGTCTTATGGAAGAAAACTCGCATTATCAGTTTAAAAATGGCATTATTTGGTTGAAAGGCAAGATTTTCATTCCTTCTACCTCTTCTTTTACACGAAAAATTATGGAGAAACTCCATTCTACACCTTTAATTGGACATCTGGGAGTTTTCAAGACCTATGACAGGATCATCAGAAGTTTCTATTGGAAAGGACTGTGGAAAGATGTCAAGGACTTTGTTATGAAATGTATGCCTTGTCAATAGAATAAGGACATCACCCATAAGCTAGGAGGTTTGTTACAACCATTACCTATTCCTACATGTAAATGGACTCACATTACTATGGATTTCATTACTCACTTGCCTACTACCAAGAAGGGATGGAATAGTATATATGTGGTGGTAGATAGACTCACCAAGGAAGCCCATTTCATTCCAACCAAGATCCAATTTACTGCCTCTCAAGTGGCCAGTCAGTTTATTTGGCAAGTGATATTTACATCTATGGGCACTAAATTGGCTCCATCTACGGCCTATCATCCACAAACTGATGGAATGATAGAAAGAGTTAATAAATGGTTGGAGACTTATCTTTGCCATTTCTTCTATGATGTCCAAAATTCATGGGATTCTTGGTTACACTTGGTTGAGTTTGCTTATAACAACTCTACCCATGCTAGTATTGGAGTCTCGCCCTTTGAGGCTATGTATGGCTACAAGGTGCCCTTACCCACAGTCATCTTTAATGAAAGCATCAACCCTCATGGGAAGGAAGAGTTGGAAAGAATGCAAACCCTTCTTGAGCAATGTAAAATGAATCTTAGGAAAGCTCAAGACCAAATGAGGATGTATGCTGATGAGAAGAGGTGGCCTTTAGAGTTCCAAGAAGGAGAGTAGGTCTTACTAAAGGTGCCTTTTCCCTCGTCACACAAGAGAAAGCATGGTGGGTACAAAAGAGTACTCCAAAGAAGGCTATAGGTTTCACTCTCCTTGTCTTTGACCACTCACTCTTTCTCTCTTCCTCAATCTCACACTCTCACACACACTCTCCCTCAAAGAAGACTTTGAAGCAAGGAAGTAGAGGTGCAAAGTTTAGACACACAAGAATAACCATTTCCATTCAAGCTCATTACTTTTATACATGAATTCTAGGGTTAGGATTTCCCCTTTCCCTAAGGCAACTTGTCTAACTTTTGGCTAATTGACCAGTCTTCTCTCTTTTCTACACTTTTTGTCCCTTTTCCTATGCTAGCCTTTGATAGGTTTGTGAAAATTTGCACAAGAGAAGAGCACAATTCTCAGAGAATTAGTACAAGGCTTTGAGTGATTGATACAATTTTCCAAAAATTATATAATTACAAAGCCTAATGTTCTCATGCTTCCAAACCTCTTAATGTTAACTCATAGTAATTGAGGAAAACTCTTATCCTAGTTGGGTGTTATGCTAGTAACAGGTATCCACATAAGAAAATGAGTGCCTCAAATGATACTTGATTTTGTGCACCATTGAAGAAATGAGTATTTTGAATGACTCTCTTCAGTGCAAGGCACAATGTCAAAGGGATATGGTTTTTTCTTGGGTAAAGAGTTGATAGGGATACATGATTTTTTTTATTGTTAAGATTTTTTAATGTGTACATAAGTTAACTCACAAGAAGGGGATTTTGTAAACACATTATTAATTTACCAATATATCCATGTAACTTTGACTATACTCTTTCATAAAATGTTTTGCTTATTGATTTTCATGGCTAGCTTATTTATTTCACAATTAGAACTTTATTTTGGCAAAAAAGTGATTTAGTTTATCTATTTATTCTCTCCCTAGCTTGCATTTGTAAATGACTCAGTTGACGTATAGAGGTGTGCCATATCTCGATTACTTTATCAAGGTTTTAATATTAAGTAAGCTATTAGATTTGAAAATAAAGTGTCGATATTTTTGTAGATAATTTCTTGGTTATGAATTCCACAATATTTTGGCTATAATATGGCCAAAACACTTGCAATATCTAATAAGATCATGCCAATGAATTAGTTCTTAGAAGGCAACCTCCATGTAAGGATAATTATGAATATAGAATACAATCAATTGTTTAAAAAAATTAAAGAACCATAAAATAAAGTATTAATATTTTAAGCCCTTATAAATACATGATAAAAAGCCATTATCCAGTTCCTTGAGCAAATGAACTTTTAGATAAATACAAAAAACCTTTGTCAATAACAAGACTATAAAGGAGTCTGAGAGGAGAGAAGTCTAAGAAAGGGGAGGAAGCCATGGACATTAAAGCAAGAAGGTTGGAGATGAAGAGGACTTGTATTACTGAATAATGAAAAAAAAAACATCTTACATCATATACTCATGCTAATATGGCTAGAGTATTATTCTTTCACTAGAAAATAAGTGTCTATTTTTCACTTCATTAAAATCTATCCCCACCCAATGGTTTTTACCTTCAAAAAATAAGAAAGGGGTTTACAAACGATTCCACAGTGAGAATGTCAGAGTACTACTCTATTACAATGATGACATGAATATGGACAATCTAAAGAAATCTTCATAAAACTGGCATTAGTAGAGGGTTTAGCGAGAGAAGAGAGAGTACACTCCACCAATGAGGGGAAGGCTTTCATAGTGTAATTTCTTTTCTAAAAATCAATTAGGCATTTTCATAAAATAATTTTGATATTTTTGAAAATTCAATTTATTATTTTTGAAATTGCTAGTTCTATTGAAATGGATCAAGTAATTATCATTTTCCAATAGTAAAGTTGATCAATTCTTAGTTTTGCCGAGGTGGGCTAGAGTGATTGTCATTTTCCAATAGTAATGTTTTGTTGTCATATTTTAGCCATTTATTTTATCAAGATGAAAAGGTGGAAAAATCCTCTTGTTTGAAATCTTTTGATGTTCATTTCCTCCTCTCTTCCCTCTGCATGACAACCATGGGAGTTTCTCTTTGTTTTCTATCCACTTTGTTGCAAGTTTTTGCTCTCCATCTTCCCACTCCATGGAGGCGTTTGATTGATATCAAAGGCCCTCTAGAAAAAATAGAAATTTATCATTTCTCTCTTCTCTTTCTCTCTCACCATAAATGCAATTCATTTGGGCTAAGAGGATGAGGGGGAATGGGTGCTGGTTTATGTGACGAAGATGCGAGGAATGGAACAAGGAAGTGCAAAGGAGGTGTCAATGGTTGTAAAAGAGTCTCATCAGCTTCTCATTTTTGAAATACGATGATATCCATATGCGGTTTAAAGCGTAAGGGGTTTTATGATGAATCTCTCGTTCTTATTATGGAAAATGATAGAAAATATTTAAATATGCTTGAACATTTTTGAAATTCTAGAATAATCAATAATTTCTAGAAATTCATGTAATGAAAATCAAAATTGTAAAACTTGCAATGTGTGAACTAGTAGAAAAATGATAATAGTTCAAATGGTGTTTATATAGAGTTATATTGAATGAAATACTAAATTACAATATACATAAGCTTCATAAATGTGAAAATAAAAAATCTAAACATTAGTATCAAGATAAATAACAAAAAATAATTGAAATTTGATTTTTTGATGAAAATTTAGTTTTTGTACGTAAAAATTTACTCTAAAATAGACATATGTGTGTATATATCATGAAGGTAGGGCATGAAGATTTGCCTTAGTCTACCTCTATCTTTATATAAAAGTATATGTTTACCACTTTTCTACATGGAAAAATGACATGAAATACCCTCTTAAATCGGTGTATGATTACAAAAACGAAATGATAGGTGAAAGGGGGCTTATGGAAAGTTACGTATCAATTGAATTCTAATTTTTTTGCATATCATGGCATATAGCACTCGCTTAATTTAAGTTTAAAGAAACAATAGTAGAGATTAGTCAGGTGTTTTTTTATAATGCAACAATAAATTAGAAAGGAAATCATTGAAAGAATGTTTTTTCACATGACACGTCAACTAATTTGTGGTTAATTTGTTTGAGCACTAAATGTCATTACACCTTGAATTTGCATTCTTATACACGGTATCAAGAAAGAGGAAGTCTCTTGGATGCATTACAATTGGTTGCTAAAACTATTGACCCACAATGAGAGTGTGAGAATCCTTGAGCTATAGGATAGTATAGTTTTCTTTGGGAGACTCTTATGTAAGGAAAGAAACTATCTCATGCAACACTTTATCAAAATATTAGACAATGTTGTGATTGTATTTTATGTTTGAGACGGCGCATCATGGTGCCAATCCCCAGGATGCAAGAGAGTAGTAGGAGCCATATCAGTCAGCTAGGGGGTCTTTGTATGTGTGTGCAAGGAGATGTTGATCACCTATATGTGTGGAATACTCCCTCTATTAGTGTTGGGATGGAAAAAATCATTGGACTACAAATTGATACAAATGGGAGATTTATTTAGAGAATGTGTGTAGCCTCCAATGCCTCTTGGCCCAAAGGCCATATGGGTGGTTTAGTGAGCATAGGAGGCCTAACTAAAGCCTTAGAGCTAGCGTCAGGTTCATTTTAGATCTTGACAACAAGTGGTGCATTTGTCGGGAGAGTCATTGATAAGTGATAATTTTCGAATCTTGGTTAATAGGGACCAATTGTTTAGTGTATGGCAAAGAACATTGAAATACATCCATTATTTCATGATAGAAACTATGAACCCAAGATCTAACATCAAGAAAGAGAGGAATGGGACAGATGGTGAGTTGAGATCCTTAGGAGATTTTCTTCTAAGCATAGTAGTGTGATATTCTTGAGAAAGAGGGTCTTGTTGAGCCTATTATCCTAGCTAGCCCATTAGGGGAAGGGAGAAGGTCTAGTGTGCCTCTTACGCTAATAAGTCAACCAACTTCAAGTGGAGGTGTAGTCCCACCGATACTATAGACCCTTATAGCGAATCCATTTATCATTATGGCACAACCCATTACAATCCCTACAAGGATGTTGGATTTGCGAGCCTTAGATTTCTCTCTACCAATTTTTAGTGGATTAGTAGAAGAAGATACGGAGCTCCACATCAATGAGTTCCAAAAACTAATATTCAATTGTCAAATTTAGGATGAAGGACATCTCATGATGTTTTTGAATATTAATCCGAAAGGAAGAGCTGCAATGTGGTATCATGGCTTGGAAGCTGAGACTATAACCACAATTGACTTATTCTTTATAGTCTTTCGAAGAGAGTTTGCCCTGGAGAAAGGTGATCATTATTGGTTGCATATTTTGAATATGACATGTTAAGAGCCCCATGAGAACGCCCGAGCGTATGCCAAAAAAGTGAAAGAGGTGTTTTGCAAATTACAAATCTATATTTCTATTGCCCAAATATAGTACTTTTACATGGATTAGGCTTCAATATCCAAGTGGACTTGAGTAGTGTTGTTCTTGTTGATATAGATACCATTATTACATGAGTAGAGGAGGTAGAGTCATGTTTATAAGTAGCCTACGCATCTAGATCAAACCAAAATTTGAGTCTAGATCGGATAATTTGGCATTGATCAATGGAAGTCAAGGTGCAACTAGTACATCTATGACCAATTCGAATGGAAGAGGAAGCATAATGAAGAATGCGTCTATGTTGTTGACTCCTCCTAATGTTGCTATGCCGATGATGAAATAGTATAGACAAATAGAAATAGATGTTAATTTCCTAAAGAAGCACTAAAACTTAATAGGAAGTAAATGCCTTCCTTGATGAAGAGGGTGTCTGAAGGAACTTAAAATGGACCAGCACTAGCTATAGCACTAGCCGGACCTCATGCATATGATAGACAACCCCACCACACATGGTCTCGCGGGCCAGGAGCGTCTCAAACTCATTTTGCACTAAATACTTATGACGATTTTGCGTTTTTATCCAATATGTAGTTCAATGTTCATCTTCCCTTCTCCTCAGAGGGAGATCCCATAACATATTGGCATAATGCCTCGTAATACACACATAGGGAAGCACCTCTTGGCTAATTTCCGCAGCTCCATTGTGACTCTCCTACACCTAGGAGATTAGCCCCAAGATGCGTCGCTAACACATGTAACATTCACGCAAACTCCACTCTTTCATAATTCAGCATTCCAGGAGATTTTTATTTGCCTCACAAAAATTTTCCCAACATAAGCACCACCCGTCTAACCCTACAGTTTAGGTTTCATGTCCTCTCAGTGTTGGTCAAAGTTTACCAAATAAGTGCAAGGCATTCCATAAGCTATCACATGGCATGCTTGATGCAAGGTGTATGACAATTATGCACAACCATTTTATGATTAAAAAAAACCACATGAGGTGCAAAAAACAACCCTTTCATGAATCTTAACCAGCCATTACGTGCTGCATTGCTTTAGGGACTAGCATCGAAACTTCCGTCCTACTAGTCACCTATATTTAATTATGAAATGATCCCTAAATGCTATGCACAAAGAGGGAGATATGAATTTGTATCTTTTCAGCAATTAGATCGTCACACAACCTTCATCCTCCCCTCACCGTTTAGGTGTTGCTTTGGTGCATAGGTGTAAATGGTTGTTTTGTATCATTTTTGTATGTAAAAAGTGATAAACACGGAATATAACACAAAGGAAAAGGCCAAATTGAGTCTTAACCTCATCCTTTAACCTTGCCAAACATTCATGCATATAAATCTTATTTTTCCATATTTATTGAGTGCAAAAATCCCAATTTTCTCTATTTTTTGCTATTTTTCTCTATTTATTATTCATAAAAATAGGTATTTTCAGATTTTTTGTATTGGCTTATTGTTTTGACTGAAACTTAACATTTTCTTTGATTTTATCCCATTTCCATTCCTTTTCTCCAACTCAAAATCGAAAAAACCACTAATTTCAATTAAAAATAACATTTTACGAGTTTTAAAGAATTAATAACAACTCTAAATCATTACGGGTTCTGCATTTCTATAGTTACAGCCCTCAAACATGATGTAAACAAGGTTCAAAAAAAATTCGTCGCATATGAACAACATTTGGACCATGAAACAACAAAAGCAAGCAAATTTCTTTATAAAATTGAAGCATACTATGTGTCTTGCATGTTGTGGGTTTTTTAATCATTATTCTGAGCAGCCCACAGACCAACGAGCAACCATTCTTTAGTTCTGAGCCTCTTTTCTCAGCCTCCTCTTCATCTTGAAGCAATCCGATTGCAGTCGGACAAGCATGCTTCAGTCCCTCTTCTTCTTGATTTCTTGCACATGAATAGTCTCTATGATGCAGCAGAGAGAGGGAGGAGAGAGAAAGACTGGTTTTTGTTCTCCACAACCAGGCAGCCAATTGAAGGGCAGAAACCGGAGATGGAGAGTGAAGATAGGAAGAAGATCAGCCATGAGATCAGTTGGGGGGGTTGTTCACAGGCCCAAAATCCATCTCTCCATCCATTCGTGATGATGGCGCCCTCTTCCCTGATCTCATGAAAAAATATGTAACCCCCCATACGTTTTTCCAAATTTTGTGCTCCCAAGGGGAGCCCCAAAGGGTCACACCCTCTGGGCTCTCCTAAAGTCCATTTCCACCTATTGCCAATTTGGGCTTAGCCTCCCGGGCACTCCCTCTTCCACATCCGATGTTTAATTCTTGATCTGAAAATTCCTGGGCATCCATCTTGAAGTCCTCCACTATCGGGCATCTCCCAAGGTCTTGTCTCGCATGCCAAAAAGTTATGAAAATTCTCCGACTGCCATCCAGTCGCTCTTTTAAGCATTTCTCGGGCATTGCCGCTTAAAATCGTACTGATTGCCATCGCCGCCTTTGATGAAGTCTATTTTTTCCCAGATATTCGTAATTTTTGGCTATTTTTAAGCACTTATCGGCATCAAAAATCATTTGTCATTGCCAACCATGGGATAGGGCGACTCAGCTCGTCGAATCCCACGAATAGATCTGCACATAAACAACAAAAAAGGAGCATCAAGCTGATACAAAAAATACACAACACAACACATCACAACTCATACCCTACCCCCTGACAAAAAAAAGGCATGAAATCCATGAGAAGTAGGCCCATCATAATCTGATAGAAGGCTTGAAGCTAGTCACTAACGAGCTGCTCCAACACAGCCAAGCTAAAAAGAACAAGCAAATAGGTCATCCTAAGTGGTGGTCTGAACTACCTACCTAACTAAGGACAACTCAACTAAGAGCTTCTACTAGGCGAGAACTCCTATAGCTTGATCAAAAAATATTTTCTTTTAGCACATTACTCTTTTAGCGTCTTATTTTTCATATTTGGGCGTGTAAAAAGGAGGGAGCTGAGCATAGTGACCCAAGGAGAACAGGGCATTGGCCTCAGGTCCTGTCTTGGTACCCAAGAACCTACCAAGCCCTCGCAAGGAGACACTTAATCCTTTTCTAACGCTCACTTTAATTTTTGCTCCAACCTTCTTTTATTTTCTTCTTTTTATGGCAAGATGCCACCCCAAGGAAGACAAGGCATCGGCCCCAGGTCTTACTCATCCCCAGGAACCTACCAGGCCTTCGCAAGGCGATAAACAATTACTCAAGAATTTTATTTCTTTCATTTTCTATTTTTATAGGGGTCATAACCCCTTTTTACACACCTCTGTATATTCATATATTGTCTTTCAAATCTTTAGGATTTTGTCTCTTTCCATTATTATTTTCAGTAGGCTTCTCTAACTGCCTCACAACTAGCATGAACTCCTAGAACGGCTGTGTAACAAATCAACAGAACAAGGTCATTAGAACTCCCATCTAAAACAGGTCTTTCAATGCCTGACAATGCCTTGCATGAGGTAGTGACTACTCAGACCTCCCCAGACATACAGAACCTAAACCTGAGACTTCATGCCTTGAGTGCCAGTCCCCAACAAACAAAAGAAAGTAACCCTTACACGCACGTATATCATTCATTGCTTAAAGGAAAAAACTAGGAAAGGAGATGAAACCACCTGGAATGGCCACAAGAAGCTCCTTTGCAGCAAAGGCTCCCTCCAGCGACTTCGTCAACCTGTATGGCACAATCACTAAAACAACAAAGCATTAAACGTACCTACACCAAATATAGATAGGGCCTCTTGGCCTAAAGAAATAGCACTTTTCACTACAAACTAACTGGCCCTCTTGGCCTAAAGAGATAGATTATTAAAACCTGGAAACAACTGGCCCTCTTGGCCTAAAGAAATCATGCATTAACTACTTAAAACAACTAGCCCTCTTGGCCTAAAGAAATCATGCATTAACTACTTAAAACAACTTTCCCTCTTGGCCTAACGGAATCAAACAAAACGCTCCATTCCAAGGGGAAAAATAGGGCTCATCCCTAAACTAAATGCATTAAATTATGGCCCATACTTCTTGTATATATAGCAAGAGGCATACGCATAACATGTCTTCTGATTAACCTATGGGTCCAAGATAAAAATGGTAAATGGGCCTCCGCTACTCTTTGCATTATCCATATCAACCATTGCCTGCCATATAACGCATGGTCTGATAACATCCCCCAGAAGCAACCAAGTCCTGTCTCATTATCAATAGCAACATCCGGACTAGGACCATAGTTGAAAAAGAGGTCCTCTTCATAAGCAAAATTAGCTAAGGAATCAACAAACTGATTCTAATAACATGGAATCAACTGAAGAGATATGCTCTCAAATTCATCAAGTAGGGTTATAGCAGTTCGATGATACATACAAAGGAAAGGATTCCAGACTGTATATGTCCCATTGAGCTGATTGAAGATCAGCTGGGAATCCCCTTTTATTAACAACCGCCTAATACCGCCTTTCTTAGCACCATTCAATCCCATAATCAAGGCTTTATACTCCGCCATATTTTTAGTAAATCCTACCCCGAGATAAGCAGCTAATTTCATTGTAACTCTATGTCGGGGATCGCGGATAACTACCCCAACACTTACTTTTCTATTAGGGCCCCTGGACACTCCATCAAAATATAATGTATATGTCCATAATGGGTTGACACAGCCAGCCATCAGGAACTCCCCTATTTGTAATTATGATAGTCAAAGTTCAACATATTTAGAGGATGAACTAACGGCTCCATGGCACCTTCTTCATTAAATTCAACAAGGATGCTTGTCAAGATTCGTAAGCAGTGATGGTAGAAAACTTTAATTTCCCACACAAAGGTATCATCTTCTTGCTCAATCACTTTATATCCCTTGCTCCACCAGATAAGCCTCCCCTAATGATATCTTTGCTCGAGATATGGGTGCTCCAAATAAGGAATTAACCATCCCATCAACCAATTTAAGCTCTCCTTCAGGTCTCCAATCAACCCCAGCATGGACTTGCAATGCATTTAGCACGTTAGCATATCTAGAAATAATAAGGTTTAATCTTATTAAGATTAACCTTATTCTTAAATACCACCCCTTATAGATCAGCTAATAGAATAGTGGACTTATTTTTGCCTATCCGAACTATCTTGTAAGGGCCATCCCATCGAGGTTCCAGCTTTCTTGGAAATGGCTCCCTATGCACATTGCAATATAGAACTAACTGCCCTTTCTTAAAGGTATATTTCTTTGCTTTTAGCTCATGCAACTGTTTCATCCGACGTTTAGCTACCTCCTAGTGCAACAAACTCTGCAACTTGAGGTCGTCTAAGTGTGCTATAGTCGTAAATCGCTCAAATAGGGCATCTTCATCACCTAAAGAATGATTGATTGCAAATCTAATGGTCGATAACTCAATTTCTAAGGGTAAAACACACTCCTCCCCGTAAACTAATTTGCATGGGGTGTGGCCGGTGGCTCCTTTAAAGTAATTTGCATGGGGTGTGGCCGGTGACACTTTGCAAGCATCACTCCACGTAAACTGATAGTTAAAGGACAATAGGTTGGTCATTGGCAACATTATTTCTTCCAAGGCATTGATAAACCTCCGAATAATACCCTGCTGATGATAGAAAGCTATGCACTTCTTTTGGAGTACGTGGCAGACTCATGGCGACTATGATCTTGATCTTTTCAGGATCGGTTGCAATCCCTACGTTACTGACCACATGGCCTAACAAGAGCCCATAAGGGAATCCGAAGATGCACTTTCGTGGGTTAAGAGCTATGAAAAATTGTCTGCAACACTCAAAACACTTCCGAAAAATGATCAGCTGTCTATCCCTTATGGTGGCTGCCCCCAGATCATCAATGAATACTTTCAGCTCCTCTGGGGAGATATCACCAAAGGTCTTGTCAACACAAACCAGGTGCATTACACAACCAAATGCCATCACATGGTACACAAAGGTACCGAAGATTGTAATAAACATTATTTTTAGCTTGTCTTGCTCAACAATTGCCATTTGGTTATACCCTGCAAAGCAGTCTATAAACAAATAGATTTCCCTACTTGCTAGTTGGTACAAAATTTAGTCAATAAACGGCAACAGGTAGTAATCTTTAATAGTCTGCTTATTCAGCTCTCTAAAGTCTACATAAAGATGGATTTGATTATTCTTCTTCTTCCTGATCACAGCTAGTGAGCATCATTCAGTATGTTGAATAGGGAAGATCAAACCCGCTTTCCACAACTTCCGTAGTTCCTCGTACAACCCGTCTCTTAATTCAAAAGGCATACGCCTTACTTTCTGACATACATGGTAGGTACCTTCCTTTACAGGAATAGTATGCATAGCTAGACTGGGAGGAATGCCCCGAAGTTCATCATAGCTCCAAGCAAAGATATCGCAAAACTCTCGAATTAGGAACATATAATCCTCTTTTTCTTCTGAACTGAGCATGGACCCTAATTTAATTGGCCGTGAATCATTTAGTGTACCAAGATTCAGCTCAATAACATCTGCGTCTCTTATTCGATCATAAGGCTCTATCGACTCATTCAAGGTTATTTGATCAATATCCTCTGTAGTGGACCCTTCCTTAGGTCCATCGCTCGATGACGTCTCACTACTAGATGAATCATCTATTGTTTCTAGTTTAGTGGAGGATAGTGGAGCTCTCTCACTCTGAGGAGACTCAAGGTAAGCATCCACTATTACACGATGGGGACCTCAACCTAGAATCACTTGACTAGTAGGTATATCGACTTGATAGTCTGTCCATAGAATCCATGGCCTGCCTAGCAAAACCCAATAGCTAGGACGTCGTGCAAACCTTATCACCCTAAAGTCCAAATAGCATTCCATGCTGGCAACTGTAACGTGGACCTTAGTAATGCAACCTTCTCGTTGTCTTAGACTATCATCAACCATCCTAAGAAGTGTGGAGCCATCTTTTTGAATCTCTAGACCTAACCTCTCCATCAAGTCTAAACTTATGATATTGACGGAGGATCTAGTGTCCACGATAGCATGCTCCACTAATATTCCATCCACATATGCTCAAACCCTAGGAAAATGCTTTTCAGCATGATCGAACCAATCTTCCCCCACTCTAGCTATGCCCAAAGGTTCTACTATATACCCTATATGCAGGATTTTCTTGAATTCCTTGCGTACTCTTGGAGAAAATTTAATCAATTGCAAGAGATTCACGTCTGGTTTGACTTTGCAAAGGGAACTTGCTAGATCAAAGTCGTGGTAGTTAGCCAAAGTTCTCTTCTTGCGCCAAACCATTCTCTCCTTTGGTCTTTCCATTAGCTTTGGTGCGTCTTTTTTAGCCTTTACCTTCTTTCTTGGCAATCCTTTATCCTCCTCGAGATCGACTTTACTACCAACAGGTCTTAACGATCCACCTTTCTTATCGGGATTCAGGACTCGCTTTTCCCTAGCATCTTGCTTAGGGCTTCCCTCGACAGGTTTTGCATGATCTTTTTTACCCTCTTTAGCCTTTTGGCCTCTTGTTATGGCTCGTAGATTAGAAGTTTTAGTATCATTGACACATACAGTCTCAATAAGGCTGACTCCACTACCATGAGGTAACTCCTCTACAATAACCTTTCCTCTCTGCAGTATTTGCCTTGGTCCATCGTCTTGCGGGAGATTATTCCCTTGTGCGTGATGGGTAACTCGACCTGATTGTTAACTCCCTTGTTGGAGAGAACTAATCTTACTCCAACAGGTAGCAACTAAGTGGCCATACTTTCCGCAAATATCACATTTGACATTCGGGCAATTCCCAGGGAAATGTTGGCCACCACACCACTTATAGTTGAATCTTGAGGGGCCACCCTCTTCTCAGGGTGTCGATGCCCTATCAAATTCTGTTGCTTCTTAAGAAAATTGACATCCACATCTATTTTTCGATACTGTTCAGAGATCATATCAGTGTAGTGCTTAATCATATCCTTAACTTCACAAAAAACATTAGAAGCACTCAACTCATAGCCACGATCGTCAGTCTGTCGCCCCACGGGCCTAACCACTTGATTAGGAATTATCCACTGACCAACTGGGACAACATTAGGATTCATTGTTTGGTTTCCACCACTATTTAGTGAGGCCGCCTGACTAGCTATAGGCATAGTCATGCTAGGAGGAGCTGGTAACATAGGCAGATTCGACATAATATTCCCTCTGCCACTCGCATTTAACATGGGGTCCCCTTGACTCCCATTGGTTAAGGCCAAATTATTACCATTTCAATTTATCCTTGTTGCATAAGCCGCTTGCAAGCGCGGCTCTACTCCTTCTGCTTGGGTAATGGCAGTGTCAATATTGGCCAAAGCAACACTACTCAACTGCACCTGGATATTAAAATCCAATCCATGTAGTAAATATTGCAATTGTGCAGCCGCTAGAATAGGAATATAAGCATTAAGTTTGCGAAGAACTTGCTTTAGTTTCTTGGCATATGCATGGACATTCTCATTTGACTCTTGGCATGTTACGTTTAGAACATGCAACTAATATTGTCCACCCTTCTCAGGGGGGGAAAGCTTCCTACGGAAATTCATAAAGAATTGGGCATTGCTAGTTATGGTTCGAGCTTCTAGACCGTGATACCACATTACTGCTCTTCCTTTTAACGTCATGTTGAAGAACACCATTAGGTGTCCTTTGTCTTGGATTCGATAGTTGAACATGAGCGTTTGAAACTCCTTAATGTGGAGCTCTCCATCTTCTTCTACTAACCCATGGAAAATGGGCAACGGTGTCCCTAATTCCAATAAATCTAGTGTACCTGCTGGAATTGCAATGGGTTGTGCCATGGCTACATCTGGATTGACAACAAGAGTTTGTGTAGGCAAAACTACACCCCCACTTGTTGTGGGTTGATTAACTTGAAATAGGGAAGTACCAAGACTTCCACTTACACTCGAAGAGCTACTTGTAACACCTAGGTTACTAGAACCATTACCACTTATGCGTAACGGGTTGCTCCTTTGAGGAGAATAGCGTCTTACAATCTCCAACCGCCGTCTAGCCCTCTTAGTACATTTTGATTTTTGTATTTCGGCTTGACGGTCCTTGTTAGAGGACATAAATAAACTATTTGGTCCCTAAAAACCCTAGATTTGAGAACCACCACTTGTTGGCAGCTCCCAGCAGACACACCACTGATGGGACCTAAAATGGGCTGGCGCTCGCTATAGCACTAGTCGAACCTCATGCATATGACAAACAACCCCACCACACGGCCTCGCAGGCTAGGAGCGTCTAAAACTCACTTTGCACTAAATACATATGAGGATTTTTCATTTGTATCCAATATGTAGTCCAACGTTCATCTTCCCTTCTCCTCAGAGGGAGATCCCATAACATATAGGCATAACACCTCGTAATACACACATAGGGAAGCACCTATCGACTAATTGTTGCAGCTCCACTACGACTCCTCTCCTACACCTAAGGGATTAGCCCCAAGATGTGTCGTTAACACATATAACATTCACACAAACTCCACTCTTTCATAATTCAGCATTCTAGGAGATTTTTATTTGCCTCACAAAACTTTCCCCAATGGAAGCACCCGTCTAACCCTACAGCTTAGGTTTCCTATCCTCTTAGTGTTGGTCAAAGTTTATTAAACAAGTGCAATGCATTCCAGGAGATACCACATGGCATGCTTGATGCAAGGTGTGTGAAAATTATGCACAACCATTTTATGATTAAAAACAGCCATGTGAGGTGCAAAAAACAACCCTTTCATGAATCTTAACTAGCTGTGTTGCGCTGCTTTAGGGACTAGCACCGGAACTTTTGTGCTACTAGTCACCTATATTTAATTATGAAACAATCCCTAAATGTTATGCACAAAGAGGGAAATCAGAATTTTATTTTTTAATCAATTAGATTGTCACACAACCTTCATTCTCCCCTCACCGTTTAGATGTTGTTGCGGTGCATAGGTGTAAATGGTTGTTTTGTATCATTTTTGTATGTAAAAAGCGATAAACACGGAATATAACACAAAGAAAAAGGCCAAACTAAGGCTTAACCTCATTCTTTAACCTTGCCAAACATTCATGCACATAAATCTTAATTTTTCATATTTTTTAAGTGCGAAAATCTTATTTTTTTCTATTTTTTTCTATTTTGCTCTATTTATTATTCATAAAAAATAGATATTTTCAGATTTATTTGTATTCGCTTATTGTTTTGACTAAAACTTAACATTTTCTCAGATTCTATCCCATTTTCATCCCTTTTCTCCAACTCAAAATCGAAAAACCACTAATTTCCATTAAAAATGACATTTTACGGGTTTTAAAGAATTAATAACGGCTCTAAATCATTACGGGTTCTTCATTTCTATAGTTACAGCCCTCAAACATGATGTAAACAAGGTTCAAACAAAAATTCATCGCATATGAACAACATTTGGACCATGAAACAACAAAAACAAGCGAATTTCTTTATAAAATTGAAGCATACCGCGTGTTTTGTGTGTTGCGGGTTTTTTAATCATTATTATGAGCAGCCCACAGACTGAGAGAAACCATTCTTTAGTTCTGAACCTCTTTCCTCAGCCTCCTCTTCATCTGGTGCACAGATCAGACGCCATATGCGCGCGTAGTGAGCGTCAAAAGGTCCCCAAGAACAAAAGAACTCTACTTTTTATAGAAAAATTAATGAAGAAAGCTTGCATGACATGAACAAGAGACCAATTGGGTGCAATCTCTTCCCATTCCTTGTGTGAGCGCTCCACAAATCATGTATTTAATATATTATTCATCTTCAAGCTCAAATAATAGCCCAATTTACAAAATAACATGCTTTAGCTTTTGAGTTTACTTTTGTGCCAGTAAAGGATTAAAGCTAATGGGCACCCAAGAAGTCAGGCGGTACCCAAATACAATGTCCAATACAAGTATTTAAATCGTGCACCCATACACATACAAAAATAATAAATAAATATCAAATGCTTTGATAAATAAGCGCGTCAAAATATAGGCACCATGCCTAAGATATGCGCCCATAAAAAATTGATGATAATTTGAATACACGCTATCCTCCAATGCTTCCCAATGCCACCGTTGCTCACTCTACACATCAATTGAAGCATTCACAATTCTTAGAAAAATAATACAATTAAACTGACAAAAGTGAATACCTAGCAGTCTTCAGCTACAAAAATAAATTGGTTAGAAATCAATCCTAACCTTAATTTATTACGAGTGCGCACTCTAAACTCATAAAAGTTGATTAATTTAAATATGTATTTTGCGAAATCACCCGCTATGGAATCACCCATATACACATAAAATCAACAAAATGCCCGAAAAGGATAGGCGTCCCCATCGACTTTTTTGCATAAAGAATCCACTTTGTGTATGAGCCCCGGTAATATTAAATTTTACGGAATCACCGCAAAACCTCACGGAATCCACTGTGGAATATGCCTCCTGGTATCATACCCCGGGGTGGGATAGCAATTGACCTCAATTGCTATTAGCTCAATGTGGAGCTAACAGTGTGGGGAAAGCATTTAGGTCTCTAGCATGCATCCACTGGGCTTCTTCAATAGGATGGTTTTTAAACTTGACCAAATATCTAGAATATCTACAGCCAGTTCTAATGTTCATAAAGTCAGTATCTATAATAGTTTCAGGCTCAAGTATTTTAGTGTCATCATCTAGCAAAGAAGGGTTTTCATAGATAGGGTGTACATGTAGTTGGCCTCTAAAAGGTCGTAATAAACTAATATGGAAGGTGTTGTGGATTTTCCAATGTGGTGGTAATTCTAGTTTAAATGCATTGTCATTGATTTTGTGTATGATCTTAAATGGTCCATAAAATCTAGGTGCTAATTTGACAACAGGGTGTTTATCTACACTTTGTAATCTTCGTTTTTCAATTCGTAACCAAACATAATCATCAACTTTAAAATTCATAGCTTGTCTTTTCTTGTTTGCTTGTTTTGTATATGATTGCTGGGCTTTAGCAATCATATCTTTAACTTCATAAAAAATAGTAGCATGCATGTTAGTAATATCATCAGCAGTCTGAATTTTGTTTGATAATGATGCAACATGTGTAGGCAATCGATATCCATAAAGAACTTCAAATGGTTCTTTCTTTGTAGCTATATGTGGTGTGTTATTATATGCAAACTGAAGTAAATGTAGATATGTATCCCATGTGTGTGGTTTTGAAATGGTGTAAGCACGCAAAAGATCTAAAATAGTACTGTTAGTAGCTTCTGTTTAATCATTTGTTTCAGGATGAAATGCAGATGAAAAATCAATCTTTGTTCCTAAGTTACAAACAAAGTAATCCAAAAATTATTGCAAAATCTAGAATCACGATTAAAAATAATAACTTTTGGTAAACCATGGTTAGTAAACACACGTTTCAAAAACAATTAAGCAGCTTGAGATGCAGTTAAAGTTTTCTTGCATGGAATAAAATATGCTTGTTTTCTAAACGTGTCTACAACAGTCCAAATCATATCATGATTAGCTTTAGTGTTAGGTAGACCAGTGATAAAGCCCATTGAAATATGTTCCCATGGTCGTGATGGAATAGATAATGGCATTAGTAAACCATATTGTTTACCATGGTGTCTTTTAACTCGTTGACAAACTAAGCATTCAGACACAAAGTTAGATACATCAGTGTCCATATGTGGCTAATAAAAATCTTCAATCAATGTACGCAAAGTAGATATAATTCCTCTATGACCTTGATATGGAGGACAATGAATTTCATGCAAAACAAATGATCGAAATGGAATAGTTACACATAATCTTTTTTCATAAAAATAAATCCATTAGTGTAAGACAATGAATCAATAGGAATCCAATTATTTGCAACTAGTTTATTCCAATCAGCTTGAAAAGTAAGATCCTGATGATAAGTATCTTTCATAGTGATAAGGGAATCAAATGATATCACAGAAATATTTTGAATTGTCGGTCTTCTACTCAAAGCATCAGCAACAACATTTTCTTTTCCAGGTTGATATTGTATAAGGGGATGAAAACTTTGAATAAAAGCGGCCTATTTAATGTGTCGGTCAAATATTTGTGGTTGACTAAGGAGATGTCTAATGCTTTGTTGGTCAGTTTTGATCATGAATTCAGATCCCATTAAATAATGTTTCCATTGACGTAAGACTTGTACTACAACTAGCAATTCTTTATCGTAGGTAGAATATTTAAGTTTAGATGGTTTGAGTTTGCAAACTAGAGTAGGTTATGGGATGATTATCTTGCATAAGGACTGCTCCTATTTCAGATCCACTAGCATCAGTAACTACTAAAAAGAATGGTCTATTGAAATTAGGTAATTGTAATACAAGAGCATGAGTTAAAGCATGTTTCAACAAATCAAAGGACTTTTGTTGATTGTCAGACCAGCTATACACAATACCCTTCTTTAAAAGTTTTGTCAAAGGTAATGAACGTAATGAGAAATTCCTCACAATTTTTTTGTAAAAGCTAGCAAGACCTAGGAAAGAACATAATTCATGCACATTTTTGGATATGGGCCAATTTAAAATTTCTTCTATCTTTTTAGGGTCGACTTTAATACCTTCTGATGAAACAATATGTCTTAGATATTCAATTTCTGTTTGGAAGAATTCACTCTTTTCTGGATTAGCATATAATTGATTGTCTTTTAACAACTTAAAAACTAAAGACAAATGTTCATAATGCTCATTCTCATTTTTACTGAATACTAATATGTCATCAAAGAAAACTATGACACAATGTTGATGTTTCAAAAATATGCAATTCATCATACGACTAAATGTGGTTGGTGCATTAGTTAAACCGAAATGTATGAATAGAAATTCATAGTGTCCAAATTGTAATCTAAATGCAGTTTTGAATATATCAGATTTGTCCAATCTTACTTGATGATATCCAGATTTAAGATCTATCTTACTGAATATGGCAAATCCTTGTAGCTTATCCATAAGATCATCTACCCTAGGAATCGGATATCTATTCTTAACAGTAATTTTATTTAGGGCACGATAATCAATGCACATGCGATAAGTATTATTTTTCTTTTTCAATAATAAGATGGTGTACCAAATGGAGAACTACTAGGTCGAATTAATCCTCTGTTAAGTAATTCTTCTATTTGATTTTGAATTTCTTTCTGTTCAATTTGGTTATGTTTATATGGTGCTTTACATGGTGGTTGTGTTCCATGAATTAAATCTATCTTATGATCTTCAGGACGTGAAGGTGGTAATCTAGGTGGTAAATCAGCAGTAAAACAATCTTGAAATTGGGCAAGAAATTGTGTATGCCTAGGATGCATATGTTTTTCTTTAGCTTGAATTTGATTCACCCATATTAAATAAGATTTGCTACTTTTGCATAATGCACGTTTAGCTTGAGTATGTGTAAGTAGTGGAAAATTATTAGAAGCGTGCATACCATGCAGTGTGATTTGTTTTCTTTGAAAATAAATTTTAATTGAATGCGTAGAATAATCTATGTCAGGATTGTATTGATGACACTAGGGCATTCCTAAGATAATGTCACTAGACTGCAAAGGTACAACTAGGAAATTTCTTCGTTCAGTATAATCACCAATTTTAATTTCTAAATTATGCACCTCTTGTGTTCCATTATATCTCATGCCTAGGAATGCAGCCTTGATGCGACAATGTGTAGAAACAGTTTGTAAATTCAATTCTTTGACTAATTTTGCAGAAATAAAGTCATGTGTGCTCCCATTATCATGTAAAATAGTCTTTTCTTTACCATGCACAAAACATTTCATTGTTAATAAAGAATGGGGAGTTGGCATACCTGACAAAGTATCCGAAGTAGTACCAATGTCGTCATCATCTTCCGTAAAGTCCAGCATTTTCTCACGTTCTTCTTCTTCTATTGCTCCCAAATAATTGATATGTATGGATGGCTCTTTGGATTGGCAATTGGCTGCTAGATGTCCAGATTGATGACATTTGTAACAAAATATGGGTTTTTCTTTAGATACATTATTGGTAATGGCAGGAAGTTTAGGAATGCTATGATTTGACTGTGGGGATGGCTTAGGATTTGGATTGGTGTTTGATGGCAAGATAGGTGGTCGTGTCCAAGATTTACGGAATGAAGATGGAAGAAAACGACTTTGATTGAATCTTCAAAAATTTGAATTGAATTGTTTGGAACCAAAGTTACCATTAGTTGGAAATTGTTGTGATCGCTTGTCTCGTCCACAAATCTTGTCTTTAGTGTCATGGGCCAAGGAAATTGCATCTTCAAGGGTTGTTGGCTTGAACATATTGACTTCCGCATAGAAATGTCCAAGTAGGCCAGACATAAACTTGCATTTATGAGCTGCTTCAGGTACATCTTCGAGCATTCGTAGTTGAAATAGAGCATTCTAGAAACGTTCAGTATATTGGGAAATAGGTTCACAATCCCTTTGTTGTAGAAGATCCCATTGCTTGATGGCTTTTTCATGGAATTGAGGAGCAAGGAAAATCTGCAAAAATTTCTTTTGGAAAGTCTTCCATGTAGTGGGGCAATCAATGCTCTTGCGAACCACAGTCCACCATAAGGATGCTCGGTCAACTAAATGGTTAGTGACACATTTAATTTTGTCTTTCTCGGCATATGTTTCTTCATGGAAGTAATTATCAAATTGGCTAATAAAAGCAAGTACAGTCTTTCCATTGCGCGATCCATTGAAAGTACGAAATTTGAAGTTTCTTTTACTTATCTTTGTTTCTTTGCGGATGGATTGGCCTTCAAGTGTTGCATCGATGGTATGTCGTATAAGATCTTCGGGTTGCGATCCATCTTGGTCGGTGATAGATCGTTGCAAATTGGCCAATTGAACTTGCAAACCTTGTCAGGCTCTTCGTTCTTCTTCAAGTTGCATCATAATCAAATCCAACTTTTGCTCCATCGTTGGTTTGGGTAAATCACCTTCAACCATAAGATCTTCCATGTTTTGATTGGTCCTCCTGCAAAATTCAAAAAGACCTCACACTCTCGAAATCTTATTAGCAGGATGAGCGTAGCTCAAAGGTGGGTTTACAAGGCTTGTATATTTTGTTTGGCTTTTGTAGTATCTCTCCTTTACAATTGTGAAATTCGTTGTCACACTCCTATTCCAAGAGAATAGTGTTGTGTATAGATTGTGTATAAACTGCGTATAGTCTGTGTGTGAACTTCTGCTTTTGCTGAAACTGGTTCAACAAGACTGCAAGTGTGAACAGGGTCTCCCAGAGAGCAATAGACTGATTCATGTGCTTCTAAGTACGAACTGCCGCTATGGTAATGGTTGAAGATGACTTTTGTGACTTTGATGACTTGGAGAACTTGGAAAACTTAAAGCTTAAAGCTTTATTGTCTCTGCGTAATTTTTGTGGACTTCAGTATGTTTTCGCTAGCGTTGATGGCAGTCAGTTTATACTAATGTCGTAGGCAGAAAAATTCGTGTAATTAAGCTTTTTAATAAGCTTATTGTAAAGCTTAATAAGCTTATTGTTAAAGCTTTGAAAGCTTTGAGCTATGGAGGAAAGTTTTCTTATCTGTATCACGACTTGATGAAGGAAGTATCCGCATGGTCCTCCACCTACAAAGACTTGTCTCTTGCGATCAGAGGGTGCAGAAGGGGGTTCTTGACTACCAGGAACACGCTGGTATCGATGGTTCATGACGAGACTGACTGTAGAGCTTGATCAATCCAGGAGCTCCGCCTTCACGCAAGATGGTAATCGATTGAAAGCTCTCGATCTCAGCTTTGCTCTGATACCACTACTACACAGATTGGATGTTGTATGCACGTGTAGTGAGCGTCAGAAGGTCCCCAAGAACAAAAGAACTCTACTTTTTACACAAAAACCAATGAAAAAAGCTTACACGACATGAACAAGAGACCAATTGGGTGCAATCTCCCCCCATGCCTTGTGTGAGCGCTCCGCAAAGCATGTATTTAATATATTATTCATCTTCAAGCTCAAATAATAGCCCAATTTACAAAATAGCATGCTTTAGCTTTTGAGTTTACTTTTGTGCCAATAAAGAATTAAAGCTAATGGGCGCCCAAGAAGTCAGGCGATACCCAAATACAATGTCCAATACAAGTATTTAAATCGTGCGCCCATGCGCATAAAAAAATAATAAATAAATATCAAATGCTTTGATAAATAAGCGCGTCAAAATATAGGCACCATGCCTAAGATACGCACCCATAAAAATTTGATGATAATTTGAATACATGCTATCCTCCAATGCTTCCTAATCTCATCGTTGCTCACTCTACACATCAAACTGAAGCATTCACAATTATTAGAAAAATAATACAATTAAACCGACAAAAGTGAATACCTAGCAGTCTTCAGCTCTACAAAAATAAATTGGTTAGAAATCAATCCTAAACTTAATTTATTACGAGTATGCACTCTAAACTCACAAACGTTTATTAATTTAAATATGTATTTTGCGGAATCACATGCTATGGAATCACCCATACACATAAAATTAACAAAACGCCCGAAAAGGATAGGCGTCCCCATCGACTTTTCGCACAAAGAATGCACTTTGTATATGAGCCCCGGTAATAATAAAATTTTATGGAATCCATTGCAAAACCTCACGGAATCCACCGTGGAATATGCCTTCTAGCATCATCATCTTGAAGCAATCAGATCATCATAGCCAGACAAGCATTCTTCAGCCCCTCTTCTTCTTGATTTCTTGCACATGAATAACCTCTATGCAGGAGAGAGAGGGAGGAGAGAGAAAGATTGATTTTTGTTCTCCAGAATCAGGCATCCAATTGATAGGCGGAAACCGGTGATGGAGAGCGAAGATAGGAAGAAGATCACCCATGAGATCAGTTGGGGGGGTTGTTCACAGGCCCAGAATCCATCTCTCCATCCATTCGTGATGATGTGCCCTCTTCCCTGATCTCTTGAAAAAAAACACAACCCCACCCCCTCCCCCCCCCTCACAATTTTTCAAATTTTGGGCTCCCAAGGGGAGCCCCAAAGGGTCACACCCTTTGGGCTCTCCTAAAGTCCATTTCCATCTATTGCCAATTTGGGCTTAGTCTCCCGGGCACTCCCTCTTCCACATCCGATGTCTGATTCTAGATCTGAAAATTCGTGGGCGTCCCTCTTGAAGTCCTCCACTGCCGGGCATCTCCCAGGGTCTTTTCTCACACACCAAAAAATTATGAAAATTCTCCGACCGCCGTCCAGTGGCTCTTTTAAGCCTTTCTGGGACATTGCCTCTTAAAATCGTACTGATTGCCACTGCCGCCTTCGACGAAGTTTATTTTTCCCTGGATATTCGTAATTTTTGGCTATTTTTAAGTACTTCTCAGCATAAAAAATCATATGTTCAGTGTTCATCAAGATTTAGCTATAAGTGGTGTGGTGTTCAGTACTTTCCTAGAAATTGCCCTATTGTCAAATGCAATATATGTGAGAAGACTACCCACTTAGCTAGTTTTTGTTGGAGTAAGATCAGCTCCCTTCAGCAAGGAAGTAAGTAACTAGGTCTAATTAATCATTGAGCAAAAGGAAATAACCTTTAGTAAGATGAGGGACCAAAGAAAATATTGCAGAGAGAAAAAGCTATTGTAGAAGACCTACCTAGTGGTAGTGGTGTTTGTTAGCAGATATTAGTCAGCTCATGGTGTGAGTCTGTGTGCAGAGGCTGGGCATTTTATGTAGCATTTTATGCAGTATTTTATGGCACATTTTTGTGGCCATTTATGATGTACTTTTAGCATTTATTGCTGGCCGACCAGCATTAAATGCTGGCCAACCTACATTTTATGCTCCCCACTTTTGTGGCTATTTATAGGGCTCCTCCTCCACAGTCTGTGGTACTTCAGCCATCAGTGGAGATCCTTCTGGGAGAGAGGAGCCGGTGTTGAGGAGCCCACGCAGCCAGTGACTCACCGTTGTATGCTGCTGTCTCGTGTTCGATATGGATTCTATTTCCCGAGCATACATGTGAGTTCTCATCTGTCTACTGTGTTCATTCTTTCTTCTGTCTTGTGTTTCAGCATTTATTTCAGCATATTCTTTACGCTTCCATTGCTGCACCACTTCTGACAGTGTTAGCCTTATCAAAGCTGTGTGTGTCAACACTAGTGAGGCTTCCAATTTAAGAGCCATTACAAGAGGATACAAGGTTAAAGAACAAGAAGGTGATAGGGATAATGTAAAACTTGTTGAGGCAAACCCTAAATAGGATGATAAGGGATGCAAGTCCTTAACACTGATGTGGAAGCCAGTCCTCTAAAGCCTGCTAATGGAAAAGTTGACTCCAATAAGGAACTTCCAAATAAGAAGGTAAAAGCCAAGAAAGAGGCACCTAAGCCTATTTAGTGTAACCAAGAGAAAAAATGGTTTTGCAAGAAAAGAGAACCATTGCTAATTATCATGAATTTGACTTAGATAACTCTCTCTGTGAGGTAAAAGCCTTATGTGAATCTCCTATAGCTGATCAAGTTATCTCTAGGAGTGTGCAAAGAGTTTAAGAAGATCCTTTGTACTGGATATATTGTCCAATCATTGGGAATAGACCATATGGGAGATGACTAGTTTGAACAAGTTGAAAAGCATTAACCAAGGGTGGCAGCATATGTTGATGGGATATTAATGGGAATAGCCCATATGGGAGATGACTAGTTTGAACAAGTTGAAAAGCATTACCCAAGGGTGGTAGCATATATTGATGAGATATTAATGAATCATGCCATTGTAGATACCAGATCCTCTATCAATATTATGAGTTTAGAATTGATGGAAAGGCTAGGACTCGAAATTCAAAAGGATGCCTCCACAATTCTGTGGATGGCTGATATGATAGTTTAACTCAAATATTGCAATACCAAAGTCCATGTGATTGTTGCTAATGTGAAATGCGTTTTGGAATTTAGGGTTATTAGGTTTGTAGAGCAAACAAGCTATCAAGTATTATTAAGAAGGCCATGGATCTTGCAATTTGACTGTCAAGTTGATATATCCGCTAGTCATTTGACTTTCAGCAAAGGTACCAGACGTGTAATAGTGGATGCATATTCTGAATCTCCTCAAAGAGATAGAGTACCCTTATCTTCGACAAAATTAGAGGCATTAGAGGATCATTCTAGTAGTGAAACTTCGTTAAACGATGAATCAAGAAAATAGTCCACTAACAAAAGATATCTACTAAGTGACTTTGAATGAGCCAATAGAAGCTTAAGATAGAATCGGAGACACATATGTGATTGAGCTACATTTTAGTAAATTGAATGAGCTACAGCCAATTAAATTAGGATCTATGCTTAGTTTGAAAGAGAGGAAGGACTACGTGTCCTTGATCCAAGAATTTTGTGATATTTTTGCTTAGAGCTATGATGATCTAAGGGATATTCCTCCTAGTTTGGTTGTGCATACTATTTCCCTAAAGGAAGGTAGCCATCTTGTTCAACAAAAAGTGAGGTGTATGCCTTGAACTAAAGGATGTATTATCGAGGAGCTATAACAATTGCTTAAGATTGGCTTGATATTTCCTGTACAACACACATAGTGGTGTTCTCTCCAATAGTTATTAGAAAAAGAAAACTAATCAAATCTAATTTTGCATAGATTTTAGGGAGCTTAATAAATAGATGATTAAATATTACTATCCATTCATTGATCAAATATTAAAATAATCGGTTTATTTTTTTGTGTTTACATTGTCCCGCAAGTGGATTTTTATGTTTTGAGGGGGCAAACGAACTCTGATTTGCAATCTGATTGGACAGATGACTTTATGCGTCAAACTCCATCAATCTAGCCTCTCGCATGAACTTTTTGGCTTCCCGATTTGGTGTTTGCTTTATAACGCCGAACCTTGTGGGGATTGAATTGGGGGTCAAACGACCTCCGATTGACAAACCGAGACTTGCATTGGGTTCCTGATGTCGAAATGCATCTAGGAAAACTCTAGCTCTACCATCCGCCCCCGTTTGATTTTTCATAAAAATGGGCTCCTTAATGCCTCTCAAGCACTTTTTGGCTCCAAACTGGGCTCTCATTGGCAACCATGGGATAGGGCGACTCAGCACGTCAAACCCCACGAACATATCTACATATCAACACAACCACAAAGAGCATCCAGTTGATACAAAAAATACTCAACAAAACACATCACAGCTTTCACTCTACCCCTTGACAAAACCAAGGCATGAAATCCATGAGGAGTAGGCCTAGCATAATCTGATAGAAAGCCCAAAGCTAGTCAATAATCAACATCTCCAACACAGCCAAGCTAAAAAGAATTATCAAAGAGTTCATCCTAAGTGGTGGTCTGAACTACCTACCTAACTCAGGACAACTCAACCAGGAGCTCCTCCTAGGCGAGGAATCCTATAGCCTGATCAAGAAATATTATCTTTTAGCACATTGTCCATTTAGCCATTTATTTTCCATACTGAGGCATGTAAAAAGGAGGGAGCTAAGTGTAGTGACCCAAGGAGAACAAGGTATTGACCTCAGGTCCTGTCTCGGTACCCAAGAACCTACCATGTCCTTGCAAGGAGACACTTAATCATTTTCTAATGCTCACTTTATTTTCGCTCCAAACATGTTGTATTCTTATTCTTATTTTTATAGCTAGCTGCCACCCGTAGGAAGACAAGGCATTAGCCTCGGGTCTGACTTGTCCCTAGGAACCTACCAAGCCTTTGCAAGGCAATGAATAACTACTCAAGGATTTTACTTTCGTTCCTTTTCTATTTCTATAGGGGTTAGAACCCCTTTTTAAACACCTCCGTATATTCATATATTTTCAGCTATTTAGGATTTTGCTTCTTTGCATCATCATTTTGTATGACAGACTAGGTCTTTTAATGCTTGACAATGCCTTTACAGGCGGCAACAACTACTCAGACCTCCCACATATATACTAACCTATACCTAGGACTTCATGCCTTGATTGCCAATCCCCAACAAGAAAACACAATCCCTCACAAGTACACAAATGCATATAACATAAAAGAATGGTACTCGTAAAAGGAAAGATATCACCTGGATTGGGCCACAAGAAGCTTTGTCATAGCAAAGGCTCCCGTTGGTTCCACGTAATCTATTTGGCACAACACTAAAACAAGAAACCATAAAATGCACCTACACTATAGAGACAAATGGCCCTCTTAGCCTAAAATGGATAGGTCATTCTAATGCATGCAATACATGGTCTTCTTGGCATATACACCACATCCTATCAAACTAATTAGGATACCAAGGATAGCATACAATAGGACAGCTAGCCCCATACTACTCATGCCACGCAACTCAAGGTTTGATCTTGGGCTCTTGTAAATCCACTAGCCCAAGCCTTTCTACTGATATAACCTTGATATGACCTATCCTTCCTTGGGTACCATTGGCTAGGTGAATGACATTATTGGACTCGCATGTCCCATATTTATTGTCATGTAAATGAGCTGGTCTTTCAAGCAGCTTAGAGGCTCCTTCGGCAGAAAGAATCACAGCTTGGTGCTCATTCAAACCTTCCCTATTTGGGTTTTGGCAAGTTAGTGTTGTAACCCAAAATAGGTAGGATTTCAATCTGAAACCCATCACATGATTGTATCCTAGAGGGGTGCATATTGTTTGATGTATCATTATGGCCTTTTATCACACCTACATGAGAATTGATCACAATATATCCGCATGGTGTTATCGACCTTGTATCTAACACACTAGCAACATTTTGAGAGATCTTGGGTTTCCAACCCCATCTCGCATCCGTTCTTTCATTCTTAGCCTGCCTTGACTGCCCACATTGGTCGAATGGACTCACTTTGAATTTATCACTATTACCAAATGGCCTCATAGCCTTATGGCTTCTATTTAGTACATGTGGCCCTTTGGCATGCTGCATCTTCTCTATGCGAGATGTCTTTACTTGCCTTTGTCCACTCTACAATTGCCTATTTATAGAAACCATGCTCTTACTAGTAGGAACAACATCTACTCGAAAGCATGACTCATTAAAGATGGAAAAGGTCTCTCTAGAGCCTTTCCACTGGCAAAACTACAGCCTCTCATAGGATACTTATCCACACTCATAGGCCCAATGGTTCTATCAATGTTAATGTCACAATTATCTCTCATGGAAGCATTGCAAGCCTTGATGGGACTTACTGGGCTTGGAATATCTTGATCCCCAGGGGGTATATTATCCCTACTATTGCCATTTTCTGCTTGGAGATTTTGGCTACCAAGGTTCCCCTCATAGGTTGCCTTGGTATCAACAAGTGAGTTATCTCCATGTAGAAATGGTTGGAAGCTGGAATGCACTTGTACTGAGCAGAGAAAACTCCAAAAGTTTTCCCAATATCTCCGAATATGTCTATCATAATCAATGGCATGCATCTTTGCTTCCCGTAATGACTTAGGATTCTGCATTCCCACTTGGATTTTCATGTTAATCCCTAAGCCACTCAAAAAGATCTCACATAGCACATCACCTGGCAATGCAGTAGCTCTTTTTGGCCAAAGCCTTAGAATATCATCAAAGTCTCTAGCGTATTCTTTAACAGAAGGGTAAGACTCTTGCATTATCTACATAATCTGCCTTAAGACTTGGGCCAGAGGCACCTTCTTTTCATATTCATCTAAAAATTTATCATGCAGCTCCTCGAATGATTTAATTGACCCTCTTGGGAGGCTCCAAAACCATTTTCTAGCCTTGCCCTTCAGGGTGCTAGAAAATACAAGCATCCGATGAATATCATTGAACCCACTTGTAAGGCAAGTTAGGCCATATTCTTTTAAGTGCAACATTGGGTCCTCATTTACCAACCCATGAAATACTGGAAGATCCCTATAAGGAGGAGGGAATTTAGTCCTCTCCTTTGGGATTAGCACTGGGCCATTAAAATCTTCACATTCATGACCTAACTCTAGTGTCTTGGGGTCTCCAACCTCTTGTTGAGATATCGAGCTCCACTCGTGATACGCCAGGGTGACCGTTGTGTATTTATGTCATCGACTTGTCAGTTTGCAGATGCGGTTGGTACACCGCCCATGAATAATAGCTACATGATAGCTATCCTTATCTACTCTAGTTCGTGGCTCAGTTAGTATGCCACCTTAGTTAGTTGAGTTTGGTTTGAGACCCATATATAGGGTTCTTCTATTTCTTTGTACTTGAGTTCTTTTGGCTTACACAACTAAGAATAGGAAAATTGTTTTCAGCCTCCACCTCTGTGTGTATTCCCCCATTGTGCAAGCAAGAAAGCTACAAGTGAGACTCCTTCCTTCTCTCCCACAATCTTGACATGGTATCAGAGCCTTGTTCATGGTAAGGAGCTCAAGAAAGCAAGCCAAGCTCGCGGTGTTCTGGTAAGAGGAGCAGTGTTGCTTTCATTTTTTGTTTTGGGAGCAGATCTCTGCAGGTAGCACAGCCGAAAAGTGCAGGAGTGCATTGTCTCAGGTTGAGATGCCCTTCGTGGTAAAGCAAGAGGGCGACCTTGTTTTTTTGATTTGAGGCCATTTCGGGGCCTATTTTGGAGGTGGAAGTTTTCTGCACGCACTCAGGAAAAGGCCCAGTTTTATGCTGTGCAGCCACTGTTCTACAGATTGGTGAAAAGTTACTGTAGAAATTGCATCATATGCTTGTGCGCAGAGACATTGGGAGTTACAGAATCATCCCTATTGCCTGTTGATGCAAAATCGTCACTAGGAAGTGACTGTGTGGTCAAATACCACTTTCGTCAGTTTTGCAGATTTGCCTTTGTGAGGCTGAAGCTGTGTTCTTTGCAGTGACATAATTTTTTGCAGTGTTCTATAATGGCGTCTGATTCTCTCTCACAGATTGTCATTGAAAAGCTTGACAAGAACAATTTCCAAGCATGGAAGTTTAGAATGACGAATTTCCTTATGGGAAAAGGATATTGGGAATTTGTTGCAGGAAATGAAGAAGAACCAATTCTTCCTAATGTTCCCAATCAACAGCAAATGCAGGCATTTAAAGTGTAATATTTCCGCGTACTGCCTACCGTAAATATTAACTCCCCGCTCTCATCGTAAACTCGTGCAAAGATTATCACCAGTGCCAGCAGCCATACGCGGGAAATGGAGACACTCCACCTTAGGAAAATAAGGCCGGGGATTCAAACCGCATAGCCGCGGGAAAACAGCCTCTTGGGAAGAGGTCAAGAGGATAAGATAATTACAAATTTTTTTATTATCTTCCCCAGCCGATGTGTGGCTGGGGGAAAGGGATGGGCTGGTATGGGCCGCATGAGGAGGTGGGGGGAGAGAGCCATGCAAAGGGCCACGTGGGGAGGACCCCTCTCCCCCCTTGGACTATAAGAACCCCCTCTTGGGGGGGGGGGTGCAAAAAGGGGAGACGGACGTGGGAGCTGGAGGGAGGTGCCGGACGTGGGGGCTGGTCGCCGTGCTGGAGAAAGGACGGGCTGCTGCCGCCGTTGGGAAAGGGGAAGGAGACCAGGCCGTCGCCACGTGAAGGGAGCCGCCAGCTCCCAGCCACCCGCCTGACTGCCCAGTCTGCCGCCGCCTGGAATTTGACTCCCCCCCCCTGGGACGTGCTGAGAGAAGCTTCTTAAGAAGCTTCTCTAGGAAGCTTCTAAGGGGGCTTCTTAAGCCCCCCTTCCCACTACCTTTTCCCCCCATAAGTCTATCCACACCCCCGGGACTGTGAGAAGAAGGAGGCGACGAGCCTTCTCACCTATCACCCAATAAGTCCACCCCGGGACTTTGAGGAAGAGGAGGCTACAAAACCCCTTCCCACCAGTCATCCATGGGCCAAGATTTTGAAGAATAAGAGAGGAAGCCCATAAAGGCCTCCCACTAATCACTTACAAGGCCGGTCCTTGGATTTTAGGGAAGGAGAAGAAGAACTCTAAAGTCTCCATTCTTGCAAGGCCCACTCGCAAGAGCCCTTTTCCGCGAACATCATCGTAAGGCCCACACAATCCTTCCTAAACCCGGAATTTCAAGGTGGATTAAAGCTCTCAAATCTCCATTGTCCAAGGGACCTCATAAGAACCCTAAGGCCTTCCCAAGGCAAATTCCGCAAGTCGGAACTTCGGTCAAGGAAGCCATATATCAAAGAGAGTTGCGCATACAAGGGAGACGGACCAAGGTCATAAGACTGCAAGCCAAGGCCAAAAGTTGAAACCCACAAAGGCTAACTGGAGATCGAATTCGCGATGGCCTCTAAAAAGATCACAAGGTGCGATGCGGAAGGTTCACCCCGAGCATACGTGGATATTTCGTGGAGTCCGCAAGTCCAGGTTTTTATCTATTTGGATTCCACACAAAAGTATTGAATTATTCACGATAACTTCACGGATTAGGAAGCACTCATGCATGTTCGAATTCAACTAGTCAAGTTAAATGCAGTTGGAAAATGAATTGGCTATTTGAACATTTATTAGAAATAGCTTAAGATATGAAAATTGATCATTGGTACATTCAAAGGAATGAATGAAAAGAGCATAAGGTGTCTATGCATTTGTAAGACCTTATCAGCAAGTTTTCCTTTTGTGTATTCAAAAGCGACGAGCCTAGGACAACCGTTGCCTCATTACAAGGCTGAAATTATTGAGGTACACCTTTTTACTAGGCATGGAAAGATTAATGGCATGTCCCATTTCTAGATAGATCTTCCTTGTAATGATTCAGGAGGAAAAGTTAACACCCATAAGACGTTATTCCAAAAGGAATAGAGGGGCACGAAAATGACCTATGGACTTGCAAGTGGCATGACTATTTGATGTAAGTCCTAGTAGGACCTAGGAAAGTTAGTGTCTAGATTATCAGGCATTTTTACCTTACCAAGGAAGGATAGGGTTACTGTGAACCATGTGATGCGTAGAAGCAATGAATCGCATGTTTATACGTATTGGAGTAGTTGTAACTATTGACCTAGTTTATTACCTTTGGGATAGGTTCATCCTTGTCGCAAGAGAAGTATATTGTGTTGTCTAAGTCACCTAGACCACAAGGGATTCATTTGGGCATGGTTCAGTCAATATGATAGGTAGCCCAAGTGCTAACTAGGGTTTAGTGCGGTGAGAATTCGACCTAGTTTTACACTTGTTGCCAAGTCTAAACCCGCAAACCCAAAGATCTTACACACGTTCACGAAATGTCGAATCAATTGGATGTTCATGCATAAAATGATCTAAGGTTTTATCCTAAGGATCATTCGAGCTAATGATGAAACTCCGACTGAGTTGGAAATTCCTAGGGCCGTGGGCCAATATAACTAGGAATGGATTGGGTAAGAAGATACCCTAAACCCTGTTACTCGGCTGGAGGTAAATTCCGTGACCGGAAAACGCTAAACAATGGGTAGAATAATCCCGTGGAATAGATGCAATACATGTGCAAAAAGCTGCAACTTTGTATAGACTTGAGATTTGTCCACAAGAGAGTTTTGTCATCTCTCGAAATGAGGTTGGCAAGTTATTGAAAGAATTTAACTTACAAGAGGATGAGTAATCATCCTGTTACTCACTTTTCTTGGGGGATAATTGCCAAGGAAAAAGGAAAGTTAGGTACTTGCCTTGAAGCAAATAACCAGACAATAAACTAAAGCGACATGGTCACTGGAACCTACCACAACAAAACCTAAAGTATTGGTAGGGTATGACCCTAACCCAAGAATGATAGGAATCTTGCCAAGTTGCAATTGATTCCGGATCGAATGCGGGTTGCATTCGGGGAAAAGGAGTCACTCCTTAACAGTTTGCCAGCTAAACGACCATTGAAATTGATTGTGTTTGTAACAGTTTAGAAAGGACTGTTTGCATTGTTTGCTCAATGAACTAAAGGATGAAAAGATATCTAAATACTTCAGGTTGAAGCCTGAAGGGAGAGGCAGCTTCAGTTACCCCCGACTGCCTGCCTAACCCTAACCAAGGGGGTTGTTAACCGCGCCGGGAACGTGGACCGAACCCGCCGTGAGAGGTCTCTCCGTTGAGTTCTACTTGGAGCAGGAGGACGCTTGGGTGCCAGGGGGGGCTCTGGCTGTAAATCCCTCGCCTTCCGGGCCCTGCACAAGAGGCTAACGTGACTCGGGATTGGATCTCGAGGCCCGCATACTAGTCTACGGGCGGAAACTTGGATTAGTGATCCCTGGTGGATTACTGGATAGCCTTCGGGCGGATTATGAATACGCCTACGGGCGGGAACTCCTTGTATTTCAAAGATAAAATGATAAAATGATAATAAAGGAGTTGTTTGACATTGTTTTCTTTATGTCCTGTGATAAGATTACGTGAAGGAACCCGTGCTTAACAGGGTTAATCAAAGAAGCTGTTTTTATATGTCAAACTAATGTGGTAGGTAATTACATAACTAAAACAAACCGAGAAAAGTGCGGAGGATGGACCATGGGTCCGTCCTATGGATGGGTGGTCCCGGTTAGCCGGGAACTTTTCTCAAAGTCTTCAACGAACAGAGGATGATCGTCATCACCGAAACAAGAAACGAGAACAATGACTTAGAATTAACTATTGCCCGATTCGCGCTGTTTTAGGGGAACGGAATGGGACTATGCCTTGTGGCAGAGAGGTCGAGCCTTGCATCCCTCTCATTTCCCATTCTCCTTGAACCAAGTGTAGCTTTAATCCGCTTCAGACCGGGCGTTTCTACGTAAAGTAGTTCGATCGGGGCTGACGCTAGTTGCTGCTAGCTAATGACCAAACAGGAAAACCCAAATTCAGGTCGATCCTAAGTGGGAACGGCCAGGATACTTCCGCTACGTGGCAGACGCGGGAAGACCTAGATCGCAAGTCCCGTAACATTCCATGGGAGTGCCGGGCGGAGCTTTCTAGACATCCTTCCCGATGGACTGCTAAGACGTGTCCGGGATGATTCTAGTGGACACGTTACAGTTGGTATCAGAGCAAACCAACAAAGGACTTGTTTTTAGGAAATTTTAATAAGAGGAAGTAAAGCAAATGTTGTGTCCCAAACATTTCCTTACTTTGATTGCTGTCTTCCAGAATTATGAAGCATGGAACAGGTTCTTAGTGTTCCAAGTCATGTTTATGACTGCGATGCATTCCACGAATTATCGACAAAGGGTTGAGATGATGAACATCCTAGACCGCATTTACAATCCATCACCTGTGTACGTGGAATGGAGATGGATGGGTGTTACAGGGATCTATTACATAACTGCCTATCAACCTGCGTACCTTCAAATTAACTTGAAGAGAATCAAGTGGATGGAGGATTTGAAGATTGTAAAGCTGTTCGTCTTTATTGAGGCTCACGCAAACGCGACCCTACAGGTTGGAGGTCGAAGGGTTAACCAGAATAAGTATGTGTACGGGGAAGTGATTCAAAGAATCCCTGCCGATCGAATCAAGGTTTTGGGGCGTCGTGAGAAGAATGGATATCGAAGGAAGAGATACCCTAATCTTCCAATGAACTATCGATTCCTGAAAATCAATGACCCCAATCCGTACTACTACTCAGTTCCTGTAGCTGAATGCAATAATATCTTATTCTCCTCGAATTAATGTATTAACTTGTTCCATCGGCCCAAGAAATAATTATACCATGAAAGGGCTATGCTGATATGAATGGAATAAAACTTTTTCCCGATTGTCTTGACTGTGAATATTGATAAAAGTAGTAAAGTGAATTGGTCACTTGGCTGAAGGAATACGTGGACGTAGTTCTGAAGAGTTAACAGAACTCCCGCTTTAAAGAGAAGTAAATCATGGGATCAAGCTAGTAATAGGAGTTGCGCCAATTGCGAAGAGACCCTATAGAATGTCTATATCGGAAGCTATTGAGTTAAAAGAACAACTCAAGCAACTATTAAACCAAGGCTACATTCGACCTAGCAATTCACCATGGGGAACTCCAGTCCTATTCCAGAAAAAGAAAGATGGGACACTTCGACTATGTATTGATTACCGTGGGTTGAATTAATCAACATTCAAGAACAAATATCATATTCCTAGAATAGATGAGCTTCTTGATAGCCTTCAGGATGCTAAGAACTTCTCCAAGATTATCTCAGGTCAGGCTACTATCAAATCAGGATCAAGGATGAGGATATTCCAAAAACGGCCTTCAATACAAGATATGGGCACTTTGAATTCTTGGTTATGTCATTCGGGCTTACAAATACACCTGCCACCTTCAATAGATTAATGCAAGATATTTTTAGACCATATCTTGATGATTTCGTGCTTGTCTTCTTCGACAACTTTTTAGTCTATTCTAAACAGGAAGAAGATCATGAACCTCAACTACGGATTGTGTTGGAGACAATAAGGTCTCATAAGTTGTATGCAAAAATGAAGAAGTGTGCATTCTTCAAACGTCAGATCGAATATCTAGATTTCATAGTATCATCAGAAGGAATATCAGTAGATCTAGCCAAAGTCAGAGATGTGCTTGAATGGCCAAATACCAGTATCTGTCAAAGAGATACGTAGTTTTCTTGGCTTGACAGGGTGGTATAGGATCTTTATCAAAAACTATGCCTTGATTGCGGCACCTTTGACAGAATTATTGAGGAAGCAAACGTCCATTGCATGGTCAACTGCCGAACAAACTAGCTTCGATAGGTTGAAGCAAAGTTTGGTATCAGCATCAATCCTAAAACTTCTAGACCACAGTAAGGAGTAGAGGTAGTAACTGATACTAGCATGCTTGCCTTAAGATATGTGCTCATGTAGGAAAATCATCAGCATATTCTTCAAGGAAATTGAAGAGTCACGGAAAGAATTATGCCACGCATGATTTGGAGTCATTAGCTGTCATCCATGCTCTAGAGCTTTGGAGACACTACCTGTTGGGTAACAAGTTTACTCTAGTAACAGATCATAAGAGTCTCAAATGGATTTTTACCCAGAACGAGCTCAACATGAGGCAATGTCGATGGATTGAAGTATTGGAGGAATATGATTTTGAAATCAAGTATCGACCAGGGGAAAAGAATGTAGTTGTTGATGTACTCAATCGCAAGGCATTCCTTAATTCACTAATCTTGAAAAAAATCTATCAATAGCTAGATCTCTAGCTACAGAGGTGTCCATGCCAAACGATCTAATACTTGAGCTAGCTAGAGAGGAAGGATGCCATGACTTAGCCTACCAAGCAATGATAAAAGAAATATCTACCAAGGATCAGAATTTGAAGCTACAGGCCAAGTATCATGAATTTTCTGTTGACAATGGACTTATTTACTATAGAACAAGGCTATGTATACGAGCAAGCCCGTTATTTAAATAGAAGATATTGTGCGAAGCTTATGATTTCACTCTATCGGGACATCAAAGCTGCGAAGGATAGACAGAAGGCATACACGAAATTGAAGTGTCAAGATAGAATATTTGAGGAACGAGACATGGTCTTCATTCACGTATGCCCAAAGAAGAGTTCTCTATCCTTAGGAGATTGCAGGAAGCTAAGTCCAAGGTATTGTGGACCATACAAGATCCTCAAGTGTTTAAGACCTAATGATTATAGACTGCAATTCCCTGAAAACGTAAAGGTTCATAAATGTATTCCATAACAGTCTATTGAAGAATGAAGTATGTACCTAATCCTAGTCATGTACTTGATGACCAACAAATTGTAATGCCTAGTCAAGGAGTTCTTGAACTAAGGCCGGACAAGATTTTAGATGCTAGGGTGAGACAACTGAGATCCAGAACCTTGAGAGAATGCCTCGTCCAGTGGAAAAATTATCCCAAGGAGGATGCTACCTGGATGGATGAAAGCTCTCTCAATCTTGATATCCCCAGTTTATCTCGAGATGAGGACATCTCGATTCTTCTAAGGGGGAGAGAATGTAATATTTCCGCGTACTGCCTACCGTAAATATTAACTCCCCGCTCTCATCGTAAACTCGTGCAAAGATTATCACCAGTGCCAGCAGCCATACGCGGGAAATGGAGACACTCCACCTTAGGAAAATAAGGCCGGGGATTCAAACCGCATAGCCGCGGGAAAACAGCCTCTTGGGAAGAGGTCAAGAGGATAAGATAATTACAAATTTTTTTATTATCTTCCCCAGCCGATGTGTGGCTGGGGGAAAGGGATGGGCTGGTATGGGCCGCATGAGGAGGTGGGGGGAGAGAGCCATGCAAAGGGCCACGTGGGGAGGACCCCTCTCCCCCCTTGGACTATAAGAACCCCGTCTTGGGGAGGGGGTGCAAAAAGGGGAGACGGACGTGGGAGCTGGAGGGAGGTGCCGGACGTGGGGGCTGGTCACCGTGCTGGAGAAAGGACGGGCTGCTGCCGCCATTGGGAAAGGGGAAGGAGACCAGGCCGTCGCCACGTGAAGGGAGCCGCCAGCTGCCAGCCGCCCGCCTGACTGCCCAGTCCGCCGCCGCCTGGAATTCGACTCCCCCCCCCTAGGACGTGCTGAGAGAAGCTTCTTAAGAAGCTTCTCTAGGAAGCTTCTAAGGGGGCTTCTTAAGCCCCCCTTCCCACTACCTTTTCCCCCCATAAGTCTATCCACACCCCCGGGACTGTGAGAAGAAGGAGGCGACGAGCCTTCTCACCTATCACCCAATAAGTCCACCCCGGGACTTTGAGGAAGAGGAGGCTACAAAACCCCTTCCCACCAGTCATCCATGGGCCGGGATTTTGAAGAATAAGAGAGGAAGCCCATAAAGGCCTCCCACTAATCACTTACAAGGCTGGTCCTTGGATTTTAGGGAAGGAGAAGAAGAACTCTAAAGTCTCCATTCTTGCAAGGCCCACTCGCAAGAGCCCTTTTTCGCGAACATCATCGTAAGGCCCACACAATCCTTCCTAAACCGGAAATTTCAAGGTGGATTAAAGCTCTCAAATCTCCATTGTCCAAGGGACCTCATAAGAACCCTAAGGCCTTCCCAAGGCAAATTCCGCAAGTCGGAACTTCGGTCAAGGAAGCCATATATCAAAGAGAGTTGCGCATACAAGGGAGACGGACCAAGGTCATAAGACTGCAAGCCAAGGCCAAAAGTTGAAACCCACAAAGGCTAACTGGAGATCGAATTCGCGATGGCCTCTAAAAAGATCACAAGGTGCGATGCGGAAGGTTCACCCCGAGCATACGTGGATATTTCGTGGAGTCCACAAGTCCAGGTTTTTATCTATTTGGATTCCACACAAAAGTATTGAATTATTCACGATAACTTCACGGATTAGGAAGCACTCATGCATGTTCGAATTCAACTAGTCAAGTTAAATGCAGTTGGAAAATGAATTGGCTATTTGAACATTTATTAGAAATAGCTTAAGATATGAAAATTGATCATTGGTACATTCAAAGGAATGAATGAAAAGAGCATAAGGTGTCTATGCATTTGTAAGACCTTATCAGCAAGTTTTCCTTTTGTGTATTCAAAAGCGACGAGCCTAGGACAACCGTTGCCTCATTACAAGGCTGAAATTATTGAGGTACACCTTTTTACTAGGCATGGAAAGATTAATGGCATGTCCCATTTCTAGATAGATCTTCCTTGTAATGATTCAGGAGGAAAAGTTAACACCCATAAGACGTTATTCGAAAAGGAATAGAGGGGCACGAAAATGACCTATGGACTTGCAAGTGGCATGACTATTTGATGTAAGTCCTAGTAGGACCTAGGAAAGTTAGTGTCTAGATTATCATGCATTTTTACCTTACCAAGGAAGGATAGGGTTACTGTGAACCATGTGATGCGTAGAAGCAATGAATCGCATGTTTACACGTATTGGAGTAGTTGTAACTATTGACCTAGTTTATTACCTTTGGGAAAGGTTCATCCTTGTCGCAAGACAAGTATATTGTGTTGTCGAAGTCACCTAGACCACAAGGGATTCATTTGGGCATGGTTCAGTCGATATGATAGGTAGCCCAAGTGCTAACTAGGGTTTAGTGCGGTAAGAATTCGACCTAGTTTTACACTTGTTGCCAAGTCTAAACCCGCAAACCCAAAGATCTTACACACGTTCACGAAATGTCGAATCAATTGGATGTTCATGCATAAAATGATCTAATGTTTTATCCTAAGGATCATTCGAGCTAATGATGAAACTCCGACTAAGTTGGAAATTCCTAGGGCCGTGGGCCAATATAACTAGGAATGGATTGGGTAAGAAGATACCCTAAACCCTGTTACTCGGCTGGAGGTAAATTCCGTGACCGGAAAACGCTAAACAATGGGTAGAATAATCCCGTGGAATAGATGCAATACATGTGCAAAAAGCTGCAACTTTGTATAGACTTGAGATTTGTCCACAAGAGAGTTTTGTCATCTCTCGAAATGAGGTTGGCAAGTTATTGAAAGAATTTAACTTACAAGAGGATGAGTAATCATCCTGTTACTCACTTTTCTTGGGGGATAATTGCCAAGGAAAAAGGAAAGTTAGGTACTTGCCTTGAAGCAAATAACCAGACAATAAACTAAAGCGACATGGTCGCTGGAACCTACCACAACAAAACCTAAAGTATTGGTAGGGTATGACCCTAACCCAAGAATGATAGGAATCTTGCCAAGTTGCAATTGATTCCGGATCGAATGCGGGTTGCATTCGGGGAAAAGGAGTCACTCCTTAATAGTTTGCCAGCTAAACGACCATTGAAATTGATTGTGTTTGTAACAGTTTAGAAAGGACTGTTTGCATTGTTTGCTCAATGAACTAAAGGATGAAAAGATATCTAAATACTTCAGGTTGAAGCCTGAAGGGAGAGGCAGCTTCAGTTACCCCCGACTGCCTGCCTAACCCTAACCAAGGGGGTTGTTAACCGCGCCGGGAACGTGGACCGAACCCGCCGTGAGAGGTCTCTCCGTTGAGTTCTACTTGGAGCAGGAGGACGCTTGCGTGCCAGGGGGGGCTCTGGCTGTAAATCCCTCGCCTTTCGGGCCCTGCACAAGAGGCTAACGTGACTCGGGATTGGATCTCGAGGCCCGCATACTAGTCTACGGGCGGAAACTTGGATTAGTGATCCCTGGTGGATTACTGGATAGCCTTCGGGCGGATTATGAATACGCCTACGGGCGGGAACTCCTTGTATTTCAAAGATAAAAGGATAAAATGATAATAAAGGAGTTGTTTGACATTGTTTTCTTTATGTCCTGTGATAAGATTACGTGAAGGAACCCGTGCTTAACAGGGTTAATCAAAGAAGCTATTTTTATTTGTCAAACTAATGTGGTAGGTAATTACATAACTAAAACAAACCGAGGAAAGTGCGGAGGATGGACCATGGGTCCGTCCTATGGATGGGTGGTCCCGGTTAGCCGGGAACTTTTCTCAAAGTCTTCAACGAACAGAGGATGATCGTCATCACCGAAACAAGTAACGAGAACAATGACTTAGAATTAACTATTGCCCGATTCGCGCTGTTTTAGGGGAACAGAATGGGACTATGCCTTGTGGCAGAGAGGTCGAGCCTTGCATCCCTCTCGTTTCCCATTCTCCTTGAACCAAGTGTAGCTTGAATCCGCTTCAGACCGGGCGTTTCTACGTAAAGTAGTTCGATCGGGGCTGACGCTAGTTGCTGCTAGCTAATGACCAAACAGGAAAACCCAAATTCAGGTCGATCCTAAGTGGGAACGGCCAGGATACTTCCGCTACGTGGCAGACGCGGGAAGACCTAGATCGCAAGTCCCGTAACATTCCATGGGAGTGCCGGGCGGAGCTTTCTAGACATCCTTCCCGATGGACTGCTAAGACGTGTCCGGGATGATTCTAGTGGACACGTTACATAAAGCATGGCATGAGAGAGCCAGGAAAGTTATGTACTGGCTGTCTATCAGCATTTCAGACTCTATGATTGTGCATATTCAAGATGCAAGTACGCCAACGGAGGCATGGGATACTTTGTGAAAAATGTATAGCACAAATACGCAAGCCAGGAAAATGCAGCTCAAGCAAGAGTTGCATAATGTGCAAAGAGAAAATATGAGCATCAATGACTACCACATGAAGGTGAAGAAGATTGTAGATGCACTTGCTTCCATTGGGTCCCAATGGAAGATGATGATTTAGTTTCTGTGACCTTGAATGGTCTAGGAAAGGATTATGCACAGTTCCGAACATCCATTTCCGTCCGTGAAAGATTTCCTGATTTTGAGGAGTTGATTGCTCTTCTAATTTCTGAGGAGCAGAGAAATGGTGGTGCATCTTCTTCAAGAGGAACTTCAAAAGAAGTTGTCTTCTACTCAAATGCTAGAAGAGGTAGAGGCAGAGGTAGAGGAGGCTGATATGGAGGCCGTGGTAGAAATCAGAATATGCAGCAAACTCAAGAAAACCAGTCCTATGGAGGAGGACGTGGTAACTCTAGAGGCAGGGGGAGCCAAAGAGGTCGTGGTGGATGGCAAAGAGGCCAAAATACAAATAGTAATATTGAATGCTACTACTGTGGTAAAATGGATCATATGGCTAAAGACTGCTATAAAAAGCAGAATGATATCATGAATGGAAAACTGCAACAAGGGAATTATGCATCTTCTAGTAGACAGGGTGATGACATAAATGAGCACTTGTTTATGGTGCGGCACATGAACAATTCTATGACAAGTGCAGAAGAAAGCAATGATGTATGGTATGTTGACTCAGTGCATCAAACCACATGACAGGTCATGCAGAATGGATGGAGGATGCAAGAAAAATGGAAAAACCAGGATTTGTGGAGACTGGTGATGATACTGCACATCCTATTGTGCAGATTGGAAAAATTCCTTTGTCTATGCAGGATGGGAAAAAGAAATACCTATCCGATGTATTTCATGTCCCAAATATCACCAAGAATCTAGTTTCTGTTGGTCAAATGGTTGAGCAGGGCTTGCAGGTCAGATTTAATCCTCATGGATGCTTTGTTGAGGATATGAAAAATAAAGGTCGCTTGATAGCAAAAGGAAAGAAGAAGGGCAGAATGTTTACATTGAATGCAGACATGTCTTAATTGAGTGCAGCAATGTTTGCACATGGGACCAGTGTAGTTGCAGATATTGATATCTGGCATAAACGCATTGGTCATGTTAATGTACAGTGACTTAAATCAATGCAGGCCCAAAATATTGTTGCAGGTTTGCCTAAATTCAAGGTTGCAAAAATGCATAAGGTATGTGAAGCTTGTCAGTTTGGAAAACATGCAATGAAACCATTTCCTAGACATGTTCAAGAGAGTGAGAAGCCATTGGAATTAATCCACTCTGATGTGTGGACTACTAAAGTTGCATCTCTTGGAGGCTGTCATTATTTTGTCACTTTTATTGATGACTATAGCAGAAAAGTTTGGGTATATTTTATGAAAAAGAAAAGTGAAGTTATTGGGCATTTCAAAACCCTTAAAGCTATGGTTGAAAAAGAAACAGGCCTGCGAATAAAATGCCTAAGGTCAAATGGAGGGGGAGAGTACCTCTCAAATGAGTTTGCAAGGTTCCTGCAGGAGCATGGCATAAAGCAGCAATATTCATGCAGTCATACCCCACAACAAAATGGAATTGCAGAAAGGAAAAACAGGCATATTGAAGAGGTATCTCGTGCCATGCTCAATGAAAAAGACTTGCCAGATTTTTATTGGGCTGAAGCAGTTGCTACAGTAGTCTACATAATGAACAGGACTCACACTGCAGCAATACATGGAATGACTCCAGAGGAGAGGTATACTGGTAGGAAACTAGATATTTCTCATTTGAAAATTTTTGGTTGCATTGCCTATGTACATGTGCCAGATGAGTTGAGATCCAAGTTGGATCCAAAAGCTGAGAAGTGCATCTTTATTGGTTACTCTCTGCAGCAAAAAGGATATAGATGCTATAACCCTTCTACTCGTAAGTTTACAGTGAGCAGAGATGTTGTTTTTGATGAGATGAGTAGCTGGTATAAAACAGTAAATGTGATTGATGATGTAGATGCACAAAATAGTAATGCTGCACAAAATTCACAGCAGCAGTCACAAAATATTAGTGGACCTGGAGCGTCCTCTAGCAGTGGTTCACATTCTTTGCCATGGACAGGCAGATTGAGATCAGGAGAATCTTCTCAAAGCAATGCAGATAGTGGTATGCAGGTATCACAAAAAGGAAAAGAGAAGGTTGATCAGCCTATGTTTGATGTGAATGCAGGTCACTCTTATGTGGATGGTGAATCCAGTGGCTCAGAACAAAGCATTGATGATGAGTTGGGTATTCCTTCTATTGTTACACCTGGAGTAAGGAAGACTAGGGATGTTTTGAGAGCACCTGGGAGTGAACCTACTTTGCGCAGGTCTACGAGAGCTAGGTATCCTGTGGATGGGCTGAAATATGATGGATTTACAACCATTCACTATGCATATATGGTCAAAGTGATACAGGAACCAGAACCCACTTCTTTTGAGCAAGCCATGGGAAAAGAAAAATGGGAGAAAGCCATGGATGAAGAAATGGATGCCTTGGAAGCAAATGCTACATGGAAATTGGTACCTTTGCCTAAAGGTAAAAATGCAATTGGCTGTAAGTGGGTTTATAAGGTGAAGCACAATGCAGATGGTTCTCTGAACAGATACAAGGCAAGATTAGTAGTCAAGGGGTATGCACAAACATATGGCATTGACTATGAAGAAACATTCAGTCCGGTTGCAAGGATGGCAACCGTAAGAGCAGTCATTGCTATGGCTGCATCAAAGGGATGGTCTTTACATTAGATGGATGTAAAGAATGCCTTCTTGCATGGTGATTTGCAACAAGAGGTCTATATGGAGTAGCCACCAGGTTATGTGCATGCTGTTCATCCTGAGTTTGTTTGCAAGTTGAAGAAAGCCTTGTATGGCTTGAAGCAAGCACCTAGAGCATGGTCTGACAAGATAGGACAGTATCTTGTCACTATTGGCTTTCAGATTTCCAAGGTAGATTTCTCACTTTATGTGAGAAAAACAGAGAAAGATATTATGCTACTTGTCATTTATGTTGATGATTTGATTATGACAGGTGACAGTGATGAAGATATCCTTCATGTGAAAATGCTATTGAAGCAGAAGTTTGAGATAAAGGATTTGGGAGAGCTGCATTATTTCTTGGGCATTGAGGTGATTAGATCACCAAGTGGGATACAGCTGTTGCAGAGGCAGTATGGATTGGACATGCTGTCCAAATATGGGATGATAGGCCGTAAGACTATTTCAGTTCCTTTGGAGCAGAATGTGAAGCTGAGCACATATGCAGGTGAGCTTCTAGAAGACCCTACTATGTACAGACGCATAGTAGGAAGTTTGATTTATATGACTATTACCAGGCCAGATTTGAGCTATGTTGTTGGATTGGTAAGTCAGTTTATGCAGGCTCCAAGGAGACTGCATTTGGATGCGGCTAGACGCATACTCAGGTATGTGAAGTCCACATTGCAGTATGGACTATTTTATGAGACTGGGGTTCAGATACAGTTGCATGGATACACTGATGCTGATTGGGCTGGTAGTATTTCTGATAGACAATCTACCAGTGGATATGTGTTCTCTTTTGGGAGTGCTGCAGTCACTTGGAGCAGCAAGAAACAACCTACAGTTGCCTTGTCGAGCACAGAGGCTGAGTACAGGGGTGCAGCAATGGCTGCATGTGAGGTAGCTTGGTTGCATAATCTACTTTATGATATGCATCAATCTACAGATGGGCCAGTTGTCATTTATTGTGACAACATGAGCAGTATACACTTGGCAAATAACCCAGTCTATCATGCTAGAACAAAGCACATTGAGGTGCATTATCACTTTGTGCGAGAGAGGGTTTTACTAGTTCTTATTGATCTAGTTTATGTCAGCACAGAGGATTAGGTAGCTGACATATTCACGAAGGCATTGGGCGCAGAGAAGCTGCGCAAGTTCAGAGACCTGCTTGGTGTGCAGGAATTGGGATTGAGCTCGAGGGGGAGTGTTGAGATATCGAGCTTCACTCGTGATACGCCAGGGTGACCGTTGTGTATTTATGTCACCGACTTGTCAGTTGTAGATGCAGTTGGTACACCGCCCATGAATAATAGCTACATGATAGCTATCCTTATCTACTCTAGTTCGTGGCTCAGTTAGTATGCCACCTTAGTTAGTTGAGTTTGGTTTGAGACCCATATATACGGTTCTTCTATTTCTTTGTACTTGAGTTCTTTTGGCTTACACAATTAAGAAGAGGAAAACTGTTTTCAGCCTCCACCTCTGTGTGTATTTCCCCATTGTGCAAGCAAGAAAGCTACAAGTGAGACTCCTTCCTTCTCTCCCACAATCTTGACACCTCTTCCATTTCCACCTTTACTGGTATAGGGAGGTTAATATTATAATTGCCATCTATTTCTACCAACTCAGAGAGTGGTCTAGGGAGTCCTATAGCTCTTAGCATGTCATTCCGATCATTTCTTAGAGGATCTTCCATATCTTGCCCCTTCCTAGAAACTTCCATGATGCCTTTATCCAAGAACTTTGTCCCCTCATCAAAAGAAAAATTATCCTTAGCACTTAGGACTTGGGGACCGTGCCTTTTATGTAAGAAGCTGGGAAGAATAAGGATTTAGTGTGTAAATAATATTGATGTTATGCCATGCCACATTGACATTGGTATAAAAGGAGAGGACATGTAATTTTTCTCATCTTTTGACACATTAATACATTAATGTCCTTCTCCTCTCTCCTTGCTCATAGCTTATATGGCTTCTTTCTCTTTCCTATCTTTCTCTCTCCAATTCTCGTATTTCTCTCTCCTTGTCACTCTCTTTCTCTCTCTGCCTACAGTCTTTCTCTCTTTTCTACACACACACTCTCTCCTCTTTATCTTTCTCGAGTTCTCTTCTTGACAAGTGGTAACAGAGCATTGGTCTTTGATCCATTTTTCTTTCTATTTTTAGTCCTATTTTCTCCATCAAAAATCAATTTCAAACAAGTATTTGGTAAAGAGAATGACTAATGAAGGGTTGCAGACCGTAAGAGACTACATTTGGAGATCTTCAAGGTCAGATATGGCAGAATAAGGCTAAAGTAGAAGGCCGTCATCAAAATTTCATGCAATTTGGAGGTAACTAGGGTAAAGGAGGATTAATTGGGCTTAGTTTGGGAAGAGACTGTGGTTACTTTGAAAAGAGGGAGTTCTCTTTCCCCTTTCTTGGAGCTTCCTACAACTTTCTTTCAGCTCAACCATCGTTCTTTCTTGATTCTCCCTGCTTTAAAGGTCACATTGATTACCAATATTGCTGGAGATCTTGGCCACGTGGACAGTAGTCTGTTGGCGCAATTTGCGGTGATTTTCAACCCTAAAACTCTTGCTGAGATGCTGCTCTTCTTCCTCCTGCCCATTTTGATCAATCTTTGGGCATTTGTAACTTGCTTTTTGAGGTCACTTTGGTCTGGATGTTGAGATATCGAGCTCCACTCGTGATATGCTAGGGTGACCAAACAGGCATATTGGAGAGGTATCTCGTGACATGCTCAATGAAAAAGACCTGCCAGATTTTTACTAGGCTGAGGCAGTTGCTATAGCAGTCTACATAATGAACAGGACTCCCACTACAGCAATACATTGCATGACTCCAGAGGAGAGATATACTAGTAGGAAACCAGATATTTCTCATTTGAAAATTTTTGGTTGCATTGCCTATGTTCATGTGCCAGATGAGTTGAGATCCAAGTTGGATCCAAAAGCTGAGAAATGCATCTTTATTGGTTACTCTTTGCAGCAGAAAGGGTATAGTTGCTATAACCCTTCTACTCGTAAGTTTACAGTGAGCAGAGATGTTTTTTTTAATGAGATGAGTAGGTGGTATAAACCAGTAATTGTGATTGATAATGTAGATGCACAAAATGGTAATGTTGCACAGAATTCACAGCAGCAGTCACAAGATATTAGTGGACCTAGAGTGTCCTCTAGCAGTGGTTCACATTCTTTGCCATGGACAGGCAGATTGAGATCAGGAGAATCTTCTCAAAGCAATGCAGATAATGGTATGTAGGTATCATGAAAAGGAAAAGAGAAGGTAGATCAGCCCATGTTTGATGTGAATGCAGGTCACTCTTATGTGGATGGTGAATCCAGTGGCTCAGAACAAAGCATTGATGATGAGTTGGGTATTCCTTCTATTGTTACACCTGGATTAAGGAAGACCAAGGATGTTTTGAGAGCACCTACAAGTGAGCCTACTTTGCGCAGGTCTACTAGAGCTAGGTATCCTGTGGATAGGCTGAAATATGATGGATTTATAGCCATTCACTATGTCTATATAGTCAAATTGATACAGGAACTAGAACCCACTTCTTTTGAGCAAGCCATGGGAAAAGAAAAATGGGAGAAAGCCATGGATGAAGAAATGGATGCCTTGGAAGCAAATGCTACATGGGAATTGGTACCTTTGCCTAAAGATAAGAATGCAATTGGTTGTAAGTGGGTTTATAAGGTGAAGCACAATGCAGATGGTTCTGTGAACAGATACAAGGCAAAATTAGTAGTCAAGGGGTATGCATAAACATATGGCATTGATTATGAAGAAACATTCAATCTAGTTGCAAGGATGGCAACCATAAGAGCAGTCATTGCTATGGCTGCATCAAAGGGATGGTCTTTACATCAGATGGATGTAAAGAATTCCTTCTTGCATGGTGATTTGGAAGAAGAGGTCTATATGGAGCAGCCACCAGGTTATGTGCATGTTGTTCATCTTGAGTTTGTTTACAGGTTGAAGAAAGCCTTGTATGGCTTGAAGCAAGCACCTAGAGCATGGTCTGACAAGATAGGACAGTATCTTGTCACTATTGGCTTTTAGATTTCCAAGTCAAATTTCTCACTTTATGTGAGAAAAACAGAGAAATGTATTATGTTGCTTGTCATTTATGTTGATGATTTGATTATCACAGGTGATAGTGATGAAGATATCCTTCATGTGAAAATGCTATTGAAGCAAAAGTTTGAGATGAAGTTTTTGAGAGAGCTATGTTATTTCTTGGGAATTGAGGTGATTAGATCACCAAGTGGGATATGGCTCTTGCAGAGACAGTGTGGATTGGACATGCTGTCGAAATATGGGATGACAGGCCGTAAGCCTATTTCAGTTCCTTTGGAGCAGAATGTGAAGTTGAGCGCACAGATGCATGTAAGCTTCTCGAAGACCCTACTATGTACAGACACATAGTAGGAAGTTTGATTTATATGACTATTACGAGGCCAGATTTGAGCTATGATGTTGGATTGGTAAGTCAGTTTATGCAGGCTCCAAGGAAACTGCATTTGGATGCGGCTAGACGCATACTCAGGTATGTGAAGTCCACATTAGAGTATGGACTATTTTATGAGATTGGGGTTCAGATACAGTTGCATGGATACTCTGATGCTGATTGGGCTGGTAGTATTTCTGATAGACGATCTACCAGTGGATATGTGTTCTCTTTTGGGAGTGCTGCAGTCACTTGGAGCAGCAAGAAACAACCTACAGTTGCCTTGTCGAGCACAGAGGCTGAGTACAAGGGTGCAGTAATGGATGCATGTGAGGTATCTTGGTTGCATAAGCTACTTTATGATATGCATCAGCCTACAGATGGGCTAGTTGTCATTTATTGTGACAACATGAGCAGTATACACTTGGCAAATAACCTAGTCTATCATGCTAGAACAAAGAACATTGAGGTGCATTATCACTATGTGCGGGAGAGGGTTTTACTAGGTCTTATTGATCTAGTTTATGTTGGCACAGAGCATTAGGTAGTTGACATATTCACGAAGGCCATGGGTGCCGAGAAGCTATGCAAGTTCAGAGACCTGCTTGGTGTGTAGGAATTGAGATTGAGCTTGAGGGGGAGTGTTGAGATATCGAGCTCCACTCTTGATATGCTAGGGTGACCGTTGTGCATTTATGTCACTGACTTGTTAGCTGCAGATGAGGTTGGTACACCGCCCATGAATAATAGCTAGATGACAGCTATCCTTATCTACTCTAGTTTGTGGATCAGTTAGTATGTCACCTTAGTTAGTTGAGTTTGGTTTGAGACCCATATATAGGGTTCTTCTATTTCTCTGTACTTGTGTTCTTTGTTGGCTTACACAACTAAGAAGAGGAAAAACTGTTTTTAGCCTCCACCTTTGTGTGTATTCCCCCATTGTGTAAGTGAGAAAGCTACAAGTGAGAATCCTTCCTTCTCTCCCACAATCTTGACACTGGAGGGCTGTCTATTTTTCATCCTTTCACTCTCTTGAAACCCTATATGAATAGTCCATGGGCAGCCATGAAAGCTTTAGCCCAAGCTTTCATTCTTCAACAATTTCTTGAAGAATCTTCATCTTTTCAGCCTGTGGGATCATTTTTGTAAGGATTCTTCAACAAATTGCAAGGATTAAGCACGATTGAAGCTCAAGAGCTTTCATGGAGCTAAAATTTTGGGGGAAACGGGCTTAATGCTTCAATATCAAGCATCTAAAGCTTCAAGATTCTCTCAAGCATTAAATACACAAGTCTTGAAGATTTTTTTGGCAATGTTGGACTTCTAGAGGCTTTATCAAGCATATGAGGATTGATCAAGTCATCATCAACCATGTCAAAGGTACTCTTCTTCAATTCTTAATCTCTCTCATTAATCCATTTACTGAGCTTAATCCACTTGATTGAGAGATTAAAGAATTGAATAATCTCTATTAAATTTCACCCAATCCTTGCTTGAATCAATCTATTCATGCAATGCAATGTTTGCTCTATGTATATTAGTTCTAATCAGTGAATTAGAGGCTTCAATCTAAAATTTCTAGCATAACATTTGAATCTAGTTGATTAAATCGATTGATTGATGAGTTTACTCTAATCCATTGATTGGCTGAATTCTTTCACCCAAGCTGAAATATTGTAAAAGGATAAGTACTAGCAAGCATTGAGTCACTGAATTGCATTGGTAAGACCCTTATCCTATCCAATTTTTCAAGATTCTATCCAATTGCATCTCACGAAAGGGGATGAATGAATATTTTAGAAATGCATTTCATGCTGATTGATTAGCATAGAATGTTACTGCCATGTTGATATACCCACCGAGGAAAAAGGTGGATGCCGGGGGAGATAGTGGGACAAAAGAGAGGTGACCCTTCCTCACTATCAAAGATCTCGAAGGGATGCAACCAACCGACCCAGGGGGAACTTTGCCCATCTCCCAATGATTTGGAGCCCTGTAGGGAGCCTATCATGCTATTTTATCCCTAACATAGGTATAATGAAGGGAGAATTTAAGATTAAAGAGTTTGCAAAGGCTCAAGTACCTTCAGGATCAAAACATGGTAAAATAGGGATTTTACAGGACATTGCAAGGCATTTATAGGTCTAAAGTACAGGTGCAACTACTATAGGGTACTCACAAGTCCTACTCAGCCTTCTATAGGGTTTGGTAGCCATTTGGGGTTACTATTTTACCTTATAGGGTGTAAACAGGGCATGCACTAGTTAAAATAGGATGTAGGCCTGGACAATTTAGACTCAAAGATTGAGTTGTAGAATTTTCTATCCTAAACTTGTTATAGTGTGCTATAGCTCATCTCGAAGAGGGAATTCTTAGCTTTGATTTGAACTAAACAATTTTGGAATCAAAGTTTCATAGCCCAAGTTATAGACATTTTTCTCACAGGGGGTACTGCAGGACTGCACTATTGTGGCAGGGCATAAAGGCAAAAATAAGATCCAAGATGATTATGCTTAGTAAATCACAGATTCCATATTGGAGAATGTGCCCCAAGAGAACCCTGAAGAGCCTCAACAACACGGGAAATTTAGTGTAATCAATGATACCTTGTGTGCACATTAATGAAGGCATAGAGAATGTCATGAGGCCCTATTATCAAGAATGGAGCAAATGGTTTTATCTCTACTGATCAAAGAAAGTCTTCCATTGAGAAGTTAGTGGATTCAACAACTCAAACAAAGGCTTCTATTGACAAGTTGGTGGAATCCAGTGCTCAAATTATGGCTCAATTCTCCCAATGGATGCAAATGCAAATGGGATCTAAAGAAGCGAAGGAGAGAGCTTATTCAAATAGTGAGCCTTCAGTTCCACTTCAGCCACCTTACCAAAATGGTAATGGTCATGGAATTATTGGACAAAGAGGCATCCCAAATAGCCAATATGAAGTAGTTGAGACTTCACAAAGGCATGATGACTATTTGGGTAGTTTAAATGGAGCGAATTCTCAAGCTTTTGGGCTGAATACTCAACTTCCTAGGGATCCTCTAGCAATGGGAAGATTGCATAATGGTTCTTAGCCACCTATTGAGAGATTTTCATCTCACTTTGGGGGCTCAATGCCTGGAAATCCTGATCAGTCTATTTTGGGACAGCAACCATTCCATGAAAGGGAACTGAAATACAATATCTTTTTGGCCAAGTTCAATGGTCACTCATCTTTACCATCTGATTTAGAGGAGCGGATCTCTAAAATGGAATCTTACTTTGACATATTCCCTAGAACTGATGACATGAAGATTCATTTTTCTTCCTTGAACTTGGAGAGATTTTCTCATACTTGGTGGAGGTATATTAAAAATAGAACATACTTCCACAGAATTGGGAAGCTTTCAAGACACTCATGGCTGAAGTCTTTGTCTCCCCTCTTGAAAAAGAGAAATTGGCATGGAGATGGTATGGTTTGGAGCAAAGAGGTCTAAGTGTAAGAGAGTACACTAACCAATTTATCAGCCTAACCATGTATGTAGAGAGCATCAGTGATGAGGCTAAGCTCCACAAATATATGTATGGCTTAGAGCCATCTTTATCAGCTGATGTCATGGCACAAAACCCTACTTCTTTCTTTAAAGCTATTGAGCTTGCGGAGCGCTATGGAAGGAAATATAGAAGAGAATCTTCATTTCAGCCTAGTTTTGGATAGCCAAGGATTTTTTTAAAATAGGGACAAGTTAATAAAATTTATGGCAACAATCATGTGCCAAATGGGGGCTTAAGAGTGCCAACTTATCCACCATTCAATGCTTCAATACCTCAAAGCGATTTCAGAACAGCAAGTAGTCCTAGAGTTGACTTCAAACAAGGGGACAACAAGCCTAAATCCATTTCAATCAATATGAATCCTAAGTCTATCCCTATGGATCTCTACAAAGAAAGAAAGGAAAAAGGCTTATGTTTCAAGTGTGGGGAAAAGTATACATTTGATCATGCCACAAAGTGTGTATACAAAAATGTCAAACCCAAGCTTCAGAGTATGTTAGTCTTTGAGGATCTTGAAGATGAGATTGATGAAGCTAATGCAATTGCACCTACTGCTAAAAATAAAGATCTTGAGGAAGAAGTTGGGCAAGAGTATTTTTATGATCCAGTCGACTCTTTTCCTTTTAATCTAGGTGGGAGTGTTCCTTTTGATCATGATAGGACTTCTCATGAGCCACTTGCTGCCACTAGTTGTTCCATTTTTATGGATGCATCGACAGGTTCTAAGAGCCCTAGTACACTCCGTATGAAGGGTAACATTCATGGAAAGGCTGTGTTTGTTGAGATATTAGCAATCACACCTAATGTAGCTTCTTTGTATGAGGTAGTTTGGGATAAAGACATGTAGGCTGCAGGAATCTCATATGCACAGAAAGGGAAAACTCTACCCATCCAACAACTATAAAGCATTGTACTTGACTAGCACTTTTGATAGATGAGTGAATACATGATGATGCTTTTCTTTATCAATTAGTGTCAGTCTTGTAATTGTCAGCTCTCCACAAGATTGTATTTATGAGTCCAAGCTTCCATCTTGGAAGCTAGTTCACTTGTGTAACAGTTGTGGTCTTTAATCAATGTCATCATGAGTTTAGTCTCTGCTTATAAGCCGCTATAGCCATGCTCTAGATTTAGCATATTTTCACATGGTATCAGAGCTCAGTTGAGCATGGCCCAATGCTCCTTTCACTCCTCTCAGCTCCTTTCCATCTTTGCTGAGCTCACTTTGAGTACTGGACCCTATCTCCAACTTCATTTGCATTCCTACCTTCAATGAAGCTTCCATGACAGCCATAGCTAACAAAACCCTGTCACCTTGAAGCTTTTATATCTCTCTCCATAGGCCAAATATCTTTGAACTTCCTTTTGGAGAAGTGTTTTTCTACTTCCAAAGCTCCTCTTTGGTACCTCAATCACTGAGATTGGGCAACTATAGCTTCAGCATTGCCTCTTTTCAGAGTCGCTACCATAACTGTGTCTGTGGACAGCACCTACCTACCTCTGTTGGAGCAACCATATCTCATCAACCAAGTCATATCTCTTTAAGATTTCTTCTCAAGAGTTGTTTTTCAGGTCAAGATGCAACATCTTGACACAAAAATCAAGGAGATTGATGCACACCATGCCTGGCATTTGCATTTTTCTGAATCTGGGTGCAGTTTTGATAGCGACCACTTTGGAGGCTTAGATCTCTCAACTTGGGCAAAACGAGTACAAACCTTTTTAGAGGGAGTTAGATCCATTAGTGAGGGTCCTCTACCTTAAAGGATTTGAGCATATTTGACTTGTGGAGCTTGTGGGAGCTCATTTACCAGTCTCTGGTCCCCGTTTTGATAGGACAACCATAGCCACTTACCTTCAAGCTCATTTTTCATTCATTTTCTCTCTCCTGCCACTTAAACCAAGCCAATGCCACTCTAATATGAAGTTTTCAACAAGTATTCAAGCATTAAATCACCAAGGAGGGAAATCTACGAAGAGTTTTTGAGGATCATCAAGTCAAACTCAAGCAACAAACATCAAATTTCAAACTAGTATCTTTTGATACTTCACTGCCATTGCTTGTGTCTTTTGACACATACAAAGATCAACTCATTGCTAGTTATTATCAGTCATTTGAAGCTGATTTCCATAATGGGAATGACCAAAATCAAGACTTTTATGAGGATGCTTCTCATGAAGGAAGAGTAACATTACTCTTGTTGCTCAATTCAACTACATGGAAGACCTGTTTATTTCACTTGCAGGGAGGAATGGATTTACTTGTTTTGAAGAGCAATCGATTAATTTATTTGAAGATTTTGAAGACATTCTACTGTCTCAAAGATAATGATACCTTTTCTTGAGGGGGACATGGACATAAAGACTAATGCAACTATTGCAAGTAAAGTCAATGAAGAAGCGGATCAAGAGGACCAAAAGAACAAGAATAAGAAGAAGAAGCAAAAAAATCATGAAGACTTTGAAGTGGCAAACAAAGTGAAGTACAAGTAAAAAAAGATAGACAACAAGAACTGCAATGAGTCAAATATCTATGTCAAAAGAAATGCTAAAAACTATAAGGGTCTCACGGTCCTTGATCTTATTTTTTACTGAATTTTTTAGCCTTGTAATGTCTAGCCCAAATGTCTTTATCATAAGCTTGTAAAACTCCTCAAATAGCCTTGTCCTACAACCTCTGTAAGGCCCTTGCTACAGTCTCTCGATATCCACCATGTTTGTGGTACCCACACTTAGCCTTTTCTGCGAGAGTCTCTAGTGTTTTGCCATGTTCATGGTGTGCCCACACTTTGCAAGTTTTACTTTCACTAAAGCCTCTACACACTTTCTACTTTCTAGTTATGATTGAGGAGGGGTGTTGAGATATTAGCAATCACACCTAATATTGCCTCTTTGTATGAGGCAGTTTGGGATGAAGACATGCAAGCTACAGGAATCCCATATGCACAGAAAGGGAAAACTCTACCCATCCAACAACTATAAAGCAATGTACTTGACTACCACTTTTGATAGATGAATGAATACATGATTATGCTTTTCTTTATCAGTTAGTGTCAGTCTTGTACTTGTTAGTCCTACACAAGATTATGTTTATGAGTCCAAGATTCCATCTTGGAACCTAATTCACTTGTGTAACAGTTGTGGTCTTCAATCAATGTCATCATGAGTTTAGTCAATGCTTACAAGCCACCATAGCCATGCTCTAGATCCCGCGTATTTTCACAGTGTTTATCCTGATAGATAGTGGCAGTACCCATAGTTTTGTGAATAAGTCCATTATGGACAAGCTGAATTGTATTCCCACTAATTTATAGCAGCCCATTAGAGTTCAAGTGGCCAATGGTGAAGAAGAAATCAGCACACAAATATGCCCATAGGTTCAGCTGGCTAAAAATTTTCAAGCCAAAGTAAACCTAATTACTTTGGAAATGGGGCCTATAGACATTGTACTCGGTTGTGATTGGTTGATGATATTAGGCAAAATCACTATGGATTTCGCACAGTTGTATATGGAGTTTATCTTCAATGGACAGCTCATCCATTTACACGGATTTCCTAGTACATTAGATTTTCAGCTTATCACCATTGAACAACTCAAAAGGGAGTACAAGAGGTGTTCAAAAATATTTGTTTTGCATTTGAATAAAGAGATGGATGATTAGTCCAATAATTCATCAAGTCATTCAACCTTGACAGCTCTTCTTGAGGAGTATAGGGATTTGTTTGAGGTGCCTACTTCATTGCCTCCCAAGAGAGCAGTAGATCACCCTATTGATTTGGAACCCAACTCAAAGCCAATCAATAAGCCACCTTACAGATTATCCAAATGTGAGAAAGAGGAAGTGGCTAAGCAAATCAAGGAGCTTCTTGAGATGGGATTCATTGAACCAAGTTCTTCACCCTATGCATCTCTAGTTTTGTTAGTCAAAAAGAAAGATGGATGTTTTAGAATGTGCATTGACTACAAGGATCTTAATAAGATCACAGTGAAGAATAGGTATCCGATACCTAGGATTGATGATTTTCTTGATGAGCTCAAGGAGGCTCAATTCTTTATGAAGATTTATTTGAGGTCAGGGTATCATCGGATCAGCATACGAGAGGGTGATGAAGTCAAGATTGCTTTCAGGACTAATCGTAGGCTCTATCATTTCTTAGTGATACCATTTGGACTTACAAATGCTCCAGCTACCTTCTAGAGCTTGATGAATCAGATTTTGGATCATTTCCTGTGTTCTTTGATGACATTCTAATTTACAGTAAGACTTTACAGGATCACTTAGCACATATGAGGAGGGTTTTTGATATATTGAGACATCAGAAGCTTTCTGCTAAGGAGAATAAATGTTCTTTCATGCAAACTGAAGTGGAATACTTGGGACATATTGTCAGTGAAAAAGGGGTATAGGTTGACCCCAAGAAGGTGCAATGTATCAAAGATTGCCCAATACCCACTACTACTTCTCTTAGAGGATTTCTTGGTCTATCTTCATTCTATCACCAATTCATCAAGTATTATGTGGCTATTGCAGCTCCTTTGACTGAGAAGTTGAAGAAGGAGGCTTTCTTTTGGGATGCTCTTGCAGATAGTAGCTTTAACCAATTAAAGGGTGTTGGGGGTAAAGGCACCTCCGCTGTTCTGCCCCGTATATTACTACACTGACAGTACCTGCCACTGCACATTGTAGGTGGCGGGCGCCCGTCACGTCACTTTATTCTTTATTCTTTTAGTGACAATTTGAATAAAGGAAGGCCCGGTCACACATTGTGACTGTTGGAGTTCCCATTTCTTGTCTCTCTCTTTCTTGCTCTTGCTCTCCCGCCATAGCTCGCGTGCAAGCTTCGATCCTCCTCACCTTTCAACTGGTATCAGAGCTTGGCATTCTCTTGCTCGAGCTCGACTTGGTGCTTCCCGACCTTTGCATCGACTCACTTCATGCTTTGGATCTCCATCCCGGCAGCCATATCCGATCTCCCCGAGCTCCCGTCACTCCCCGGCTTCCCGAGCACCTTCCCAGCCTATTGAGGCACCTTCAAGGCATTGATACTGAGGTATTTGATCATTCTTTTAGGGTTTTATTTCAGTCTACAGGTTGCAAATAGCAAGGGCAGCCATGGCTTCAAACCCTTGAAGCTTATTCCCCTCATATTGTGCCTTACACCTATCAAGGCTCAAAGAGGCTTGTCATAGGCCTTTGATAGGCCCTTCTTGAGCCCCCCATTACCCCCTTTTCAGCCCATGTGGAGCAGCAGCAAGTTCAGCACCAACAGGGCAGATTGCATCATTTTTTTTCCAGGCTGTGAGCACTCATCTACTTCAGCTCCACACTTGGCCATTGCTTCTTGCTCTCTACCTTGATCAAGAGGGCTATAGACTTCATGTTTGATGTCATTCAAGCTTTGGGAATTGGTCTTGATCATTCAGGGCTGATCTCTTCAGATTTGGGACTGTCATAAACTGTCATAACAGGCCGAAAATAGGGCAGCACCATTGGCATTAGCATTTGTTACTTATACTCCATTCCGGTTGTGCTATTTGATGCCCGTATGCGGTCTACATGATGCCTAGTGCCTTGGGAATGTATGCACATGATTATGCCGTGATTTTGGCCTAAAATATTGGCTGATTTGGGACTGTTATTTACTGTTATACAGTGCTGGAAACAGGGCAGCCACACTTGGCACTGGCATTTGATGCTTATACTCTACTCCGGTTACCTTATTTGATGCCCGTATGCAGCCTACTTCCTACCCGGATGTATTGGGGATGTATGCATTTGGTTTGACCATGATTTTGGCTTGAATTTGGGGCTGAAATCTACTATTTAGAACAGTAAATACATGCTGGAATAATAGTGGGCTGAAGGTACTTTACATGCTTTGGCACTTACCTACCGATACCAGATGTATGCTTTAAGCTTTGGCATGATGTCTCTGACATTTGGGGACGACTTGGAGCATATGTATGAGATTATGGGATGCTTTTGAGCTTCGCATTAGCTCCATCTTCACTGGCATTTGGACCGACTTGGCATGCTCGTGGACCGCCTATGCCTCATGTCTCTGCTTGACAGTTAGGCTTTTGCATTACATGCTTTGGTTCGTGACATATGTTATTTGGTTCGTGTATTCCATACCAACATTTGGAGCTTGGATTTGAATGTATTTGAGCATTCCCAGCTTACTTGATGACTGATCTTGGTTGCTATTTGGATGTCATGGAGTTGACCGAGAGCTTATTTGGGCTTATGTATTGCTTCATGGTTAATACGACCGGTGCTTCATGTATGTCATGCTCTCTTGGATGCGCTTGATGCATTGACAGGGTCACTTATCACTGGTGCTTTCTCTTGGGTTGTTTGAGCTTCTGAGCTTGCTTTGTACGCCTTTTGTGCCAGTGGGAGCATTTTACATGCTTGCTTGACCTTTGATAGTTGCATGCTATTGGAGCACTTACATGTATTTGGAGCAGTTTATGTCTTGAGCAGCTACATACGCATTGAGACTTTGGGATCATACTCCGATCTTTATGGATATGCATTGATGTACTCTTGGTTCACAGGATGCTTATGAGTTGAGTCTCATATTTGGATCTTTCTCTTTGAGCAGACACCTATTTGTGTCAGGTTTTTGCAGTTACAGGAACACTTTGCCTAGAGTGTCTGGGGGTGTGCCTTTCACTGGCAGATGTTATTTTGACATGCTTCGGTGTTGAGCTCATGTTCTTTTCACTATCATTGGCCTTGCCTATGTTCGTTTCATGCCGGCTTTGGACCTACCATTGTTTGCTTGACATTGGATCCTATTTTGGGACAGTTTGCTCTCTAGACTGCATACCTGCAATTTATTACAGCAAGCAATTATTGGTGGACTGAGGTGTATATGCCTATATGTTATGGGGTCTCCCTCTGAGGAGAAGGGATGGTGAACATTGGACTATGACTCAATACAAACACAGATCGATTAGTGTAGAGTGAGGCTCAGACGCTCCTCGCCGTGAGGCCGCGTGGTGGGGTTGTCTGGTGTGTGCATGTGTCCGACTAGTGCCATAGCTAGTGCCGGCCCATTTTAGGTCCCATCAATGGTGCATTTTCCAGGAGCTACCTATAAGTGGCGGTTTCTAAATCCAGGTTGTAAAGGGACCTAAGTTTATAATTTCCATTAGTAGTGTGCTAAGTTGCCCATAAAATGGGATTCGTTCAAGGATGGAAAACCTTGGCTTTCCCTATACAAAAATTACTAATGGATTTAGTTAGTTATGTAGAGCATGAGTCCTCTACGGAAGATAATTTAGGTGATGAGAAGAGTAACCAGTTAGCAGTTACCCCATCCTCTAATGAGATGGCATGGGTCAAGGTTTGCCTTGGTGTGGTCTCTACCCAAGAGAAATCATGTATAACCATCCATCAACTTAGAGGGCATGGAACAAGTATGTTGGAAGCTATGGCAATCATGGCATCAACAAGTGATTATGCTAAAGCCGTAGTGCCATGGGAAAACTCGACATACAGTGGAGTGCAGTTATGACTGAAACATCCCATGTGGTGGGGCATCATGCCAAAATTTTAGGTATCACAAGGATGCTAGGAGCCGTAGTTGTAAATGTCAAGAAGAGAACTAGAGAGAGAGAAAGAAGAGAGAGAGAGAGAGAGAGAGAGAGAGAGAGAGAGAGAGAGAGAGAGAGAGAGAGAAAGATTGCATGAAGAGAGAGAAAGAGAGTGATGAGGAGAGGGAAATACTAAAATTAGAGAGAGAAACACAAGAAAGAGAAAGAAGCCATAGAAGCTGTGAGCAAGAAGAGAGGAGAAGGAAAATAATTGTATTAATGTGTTAAAAGATGAGAAAAATTACATGTCTTCTCCTTTTATACCAATTTCAGTGTAACATGGCATAACATCAATATTATTTACACACTAAATTCTTATTCTTCCCAACTTCTTACAAGCCATCCCGTCCCAAAGGTTTTTGCCCTCAAAAACAAACTTAAAAGACTAGAAAAGGATGGATAGAACAGAGTACTACTCTGTTTTGACAGCTTTACAAATAGAAAAATGACCAACATATGGACTAGAATGGAAGAAAAAGAGTGAGCCTCAACTATATACATGATCATGAATGCTGCAGAAGTATATGGAGGCATAAAATCTTCAACTGATGAACTCAAAATGTAGTAGACAGCTTACTATGAAAACAAATCCTACTGGACCAAATCTTCCATAACTTCTAGTAGAAGTGTCCAAATGAGGCATACCACATGTCAAAACATAGCTCTTAAAAGAGTACTTTAACCTTATGTAAGTGGCTTAATTCCAAAAATTAGACACAATAAAAATTGTTCTAAAATAGCATGCTGTCTTGACCCTGTTTGCACCATAACTAGCTCCATAAACATTAGGCTTCAGCCACCAATGTATCTGGTAGGAAAGGAAACTCATCTAATATAGAATCAAGCCTCCAAGAAGCTTCCTCAGGTGGTAAACCTCTCCATTTAATCAAATGTTTGATGATAGAATGAGATCAAAGCTTCTTCTCATGTTGACCTATAACAGCCTCTGGAATGTACTGAATAAAACCTTCATCAATAGGTGGCAGCTCATCTATTCTATCAACTGAATCACCATAGAAAGGCTTGAGCTGACTAACATGAAAGACATTGTGAATCTTTGTGGAAGAAGGAAGCTCTAATCTGCATGCGAAGTCTCCAATGCACTTTAGGAAATCTGTGAGCAAGCTTGTTACTAGGCACCTTCAACAAAACCAACTCTCCTTCTTGGAACTCTAAAGGCCGCCTCTTCTCATTAGCATACATCTTCATCTAGCCTTGAGCTTTCCTAAGATTTATTTTACATTGCTAAAGAAGGGTTTGCATTCTTTCCAACTCTTCCTTCCCATGAGGGTTGATCCTTTCACTAAAGATGACTGTGGGTAAGGGCGCTTTATAGCCATACATAACCTGAAAGGATGAAACTCCAATACTAGCATGAGTAGAGTTGTTGTGGGCAAACTCAGCCAAGCGGAACCAAGAATCCCATGAATTTTGGACATCATAGAAGAAATGGTGAAGATAAGTCTTCAACCATTTATTTACTCTTTATGTTTGTCCATTACCTTGTGCATGATAGACCATAGAAGGAGCCAATTTAGTACACATAGATGTAAATACCACTTGCCAAAATTTACTCATGAACTTTGAGTCTCTATCATGAACAATCACCTATAGTAATCCATGTAATCTAAATATCTGCTCCATGAACTGACTGGCCACTTGTGAAGCAATAAACTATGTATTGGTTGGAATGAAATGGGATGCCTTGGTGAGTCTATCCAATACTACATATATACTATTCCATCCCTTTTTGGTAGTAGGCAAGCCAGTAATGAAATCCATGGTAATGTGCATCCATTTTCCTATAGGAATGGGTAATGGCTGCAACAAATCTTGTGGTTGCTGATGGGTGCTATCCTTATTCCGCTGGCAAGGCATACACTTCATGACAAAGTCCTTGACATATTTCCACAGCCCTTTCCAATAGAAACTTTTGCTAATCCTATCATAGGTCTTGAAAACTCCAAGATGTTCAGCTATAGGTGAAGAATGTAGTTCCTCCATAATTTTCTGTGTAAAAGAAGAGGTAGAAGGAATGACAATCTTGCCATTTAACCAAATAAGGCCATTTTTAAGTTGATAATGTGAGTTTTCTTCCATGAGACCTTCCTGTAATTTTTGAAAAATATGGTTGAGTTCTTCATCCAAAAGATAAGCCTCATGTAGTTCTTCAATCCAGTCACTATGCAACTCAATCATTGCTAAAACTTTGCAAGCCCACATACAAGAAAGAGAATCAGTCACTATATTGTCTTTATCTCTCGTATGAGTGATGTCAAAGTCATAATTTTGTAGTGTAGCTACCCACCTATGGTGCTTAGAAGTAAGATTGGACTGGGTAAGAAAATACTTAAGAACCTTGTGATCACTTTGGACCTTGAATCGGCTACTATACAAATACTGGGGCCATTTCTTTATTGCATGCAAGATACCCAACATCTCTTGGTCATAAACATTCATGGTCATAAACATTCATGGTCATTTCTTTATCTGTAAGCTTACAACTCTCAAAGGCAATCACTCCATCCTCCTGTAACAAAACATCCCCAATGCGACAACCACTAGCATCACACTGGATCTTAAATTCTTTGGAGAAGTCCAGGCATACTAAGATAGGAGTAGAAGTGAGGAGTCCCTTTGAAAGGTGAGAAGGATCGAAGCTTGCACGCGAGCTATGGCGGGAGAGCAAGAGCAAGAAAGAGAGAGACAAGAAATGGGAACTCCAACAGTCACAATGTGTGATCGGGCCTTCCTTTATTCAAGCTGTCACTAAAAGAATAAATAATAAAGTGACGTGACGGGCGCTCGCCACCTGCAGTGTGCAGTGGCGGGTACTGTCAGTGTAGTAATACACGGGGTGGAACGGCGGAGGCACCTTTACCCCCAACAACCTCCCACTTAAAGGTGAATCTGCCCTAGTGAGAGAGAAAAGAAAAAGAAAAGAGAGTACAAATGTACATAGGTACAAGGGATGAGGAAAGGCGACATCTCATCCAACGCCCATCAACCTCTTGAGGAAGGCAAAGCGCTCAGTAGTGAGGCTCTTCGTGAGCAAATCTGCAGGATTCTCGTCAGTGGAGATTTTGACAAGGTCAACAAACCTGTCCTCCACGACACCACGTATGAAGTGATACCTCACCTCAATGTGTTTTGTCTTCGCATGGAAGACCGGATTCTTCACCAACTGAATGGCACTCATAGAATCCGAATGCAGTGTAGGTGTAGCATCAATCCCAAGGTCAATAACTAGACGGCCTAACCATATGGCCTCCTTGCAAGCCTCAGTGGCTGCAACATACTAGGCCTCAGTGGTAGACAAAGCCGTACACTTCTGAACCCTAGACATCCAAGAGACAGCCCCTCCACCATAGGTGAATACATAGCTAGAAGAGGACTTCCTACTATCTGCATGTCCTGCATAATCGGAGTCAGTGTACCCCAGGACCCCTGTATCTTGGCTGCCATAGCAAATACACATATCTGTTGTGCCCTTTAGGTACCTCATGATACCCTTCATGGCATCCCAATGTCTGCTGCCAGGTGTAGCCATATAGCGTGCCTCAACACCAACTGCATGCGCAATATCTGGACGAGTGGTTATCATCACATACATCAAACTGCCCACGGCTGAAGCATAAGGGATCTTGGCCATCTCGGCCCTCTGCTCATCTGTCTGCGGACAATCGGCCTGTGATACCTTCACATAAGAAGGTAATGGACAGCCAATAGGCTTTACGTCCTGCATGCGGAAGCGCTCAAGGACTTTATGAATGTACTCCCGCTGTGAGAGATACAAAAGCCCATGATGCCTATCGCGCTTAATGCGCATCCCAAGTATATGTGAGGCCTGTCCCAAATCCTTCATCTCAAAGCTCTTCTTCAACTGAGATTTAAGAGCATCTAGCTCATCATGAGCTTTCCCTGCTATCAGCATATCATCAACATAGAGTACCAAGATAAGCAAACTGCCATCACGGGCTTTCTTCGTGTAAAGACATGGATCCAAAGCACTCCTGCTGTAGCCGTGTGACTGCATAAAGGCATCAAACTTATGATACCATTCCCTAGGTGCCTGCTTCAAGCCATACAAGCTCTTCTTCAACTTGCACACTAGGTGCTCCCTGCCAGGTTCTGCAAAGCCCTTAGGCTGATCCATATAGATCTCATCATGCAAGTCCCCATGTAGAAAAGCCGTCTTGACATCCATCTGATATAGATCTAAGTCAAGCTGTGCAACCAAAGCTAAGACTAAGTGCAGGGTGGTCATCTTAACCACAGGAGAGAAGACCTCATCAAAGTCCACACCATGTTCCTGCTTAAAACCCTTTGCTACCAATCTAGCCTTATATGCCGGCTTGGGGTGTCCAGGGGTACTTTTCAGCTTGTACACCCACTTGCATGGCAAAGCCTTCTTGCCCTTAGGCAAGGCAACCAAATCCTAAGTCTCATTCTTATGCAGGGAGTCTATCTCAGACTGTATAGCCCTCTCCCAGGAGTGACTGTCACCCCTGCGCATAGCCTCATCATAAGTGAAAGGCTCTCCTGCATCTGTAACCAAAACATAATGCATAGAGGGCTGAAATCTGTCAGGTGGGCGTCTGTCTCTAGCAGACCGTCTCACCGCAGGCTCTACTGCCTATCTAACTGCCTGTCCAACACCCTAGCCCTGTGGAGGAACTACTGCAGGCTGTACAACAGGCTATGCTGGAGCTCTAGGCTCCTCCTGAAAGATCACTCTGCGGATCTCAACCACCTTCTCAGGCTGCCTGTGCATCTTGTCTTCATGGAAGACGACATCATGGTTGCGTACTATTTTCCGCGCCTGCGGATCCCATAGGCGATAGCCCATCTCTCCTGACTCACCATAGCCAAGGAATATGCATTTAATGCTCTTTGGATCCAATTTACTCCTCTTGTCCTTGGGCACATGGCAGAATGCCTCACATCCAAAGACACGGAGATGCGCATAAGAGGGTGGCTTACCAGCCCAAACTTCCTCTACAACCTGGAAATCCAATCCATTGGAAGGCGATCGGTTTATGACATGCACTGCCGTACTAACTGCCTCAGCCCAAAAACTCTGGGGTAGGCCTGCATGGCTAAGCATAGAGCGCACACGCTCTTGAATAGTCCTGTTCATGCGCTCAGCCAAACCATTCTGGGGTGGGGTGTAAGGGGCGGTCAACTGACGCTTAATACCCATGTCATCACAAAACTGCTCAAAAGCATGCAAGACATATTCTCCCCCACTATCTGTCCTAAGGCATTTCAGCCTATACCCAATCTGGTTCTCAACAAGAGCAAGCCTTCTCTGAAAAACTGCCAAGACATCAGACTTCTGCTTTATGGGATAAGCCCACACTTTACTAGAAAAATCATCAATGAAGGTAACGTACTTCGCGCCACCCATAGACATGCAAGGCATAGGCCCACAAACATCAGAATGCACCAATGCCAAGGGCTCAATCATGCGTGGCCTACCCGATTTCTTATATGTAGACCTATATCGCTTACCATAAAGACAATGATCACACGAGTCAAAACATGCATAATCCAAAGGCGGAAGATACTGCAAACTAGATAACATTTTCATTCCCTTCAAAGACATGTGCCCTAAACGAGCATGCCAAAGTGATACATGTGGGATAGAACCCACTGCCAAAACATGGTCAACTGAGGACCCAGATACAACAAGAGGATAGAGGCTGCCAGACTTGGCGCCTCTAGCAAGCACAAGTCTGCCACAAGTAATCTTCCAGGAAGAATCCCCAAAACATACATGAAATCCTGCATCATCCAGCTGTCCTGTAGACATAAGACTGCGCGTAAGCGCAGGTACATGATGTACATCCCTAAGTAAAAATGAACTGCCAGTGGAAAACTGCAACTGAATATCACCCATGCCCACGATGTCAAGAGACCTGTCGTCTCCAAGTCTGACTGAACCAGATATAGTGCGGTAAGAGTGGAACCACTCACGGTAAGGCATCACATGGAAGGATGCTCCGGAATCCAATAACCAGCACTGTGCATACATACTAGATGTCTCAGTCAAGTGTGAAGCATCAGAAGAACTAGCTGCAAGTATAAGCTCATCACCACCATCGGACTCCTCAGTCTGTGTGACATTAATTTCCTCAATCTTGACGCTGGACTTCGCAGGTACTATGCTGCAATCAGAGGACTTCTCCTGCACTTTATCTTTCCCCTTATCCTTGCGCTTCTCATTGCGCAACTCATGACACTGTGGTCTAATATGGCCCTTTTTCCCACAATGATGACAAGTGACATTTGCATTGTGCCCACGCGACTTACTACGCGACTTGCCACGAGATTTAGACCGACCCTTCTGCGAGTCACGACCACGGTTATTACCACGATCATTCCTGTCATTCCTGCCTCTAACTATCAAAGCATGACTACCACGAGAGGCATCCAAGTTTTTGCGATTCACCTCTTCCTGAAGAAGAGCACTCTCAACATCTGCCAATTTTAGAGTAGCACTAGAGGCACAAAGAGCAGTACGAAAAACATCCCATGACTCATTTAGAGTCCCAAGCAAGAAAAGAGGAGTTACTTCCTCTCCAAAGGTGATATCCTGCGAAGTCAGGTTCTTCGGTATAGCATGGAACTGGCTCAAGTGAGCAGACATAGTCACATTATCCTTCATGCGCAGATCCATAAGCTGCTTCAACCAGTACATCTGACTCGTCGGACTTTTCTTATCATAAAGATTCTTGATCTTATTCCATATATCCCATGCACTCTGTGCTTCCTCAAATACATTATAATGTACCTATTCAGTGAGAGACAATACAATCATGGACTTGCATAGCTCATCAAGTTCAAGCCAGTCGTCATTGTCCATAGTTTCAGGCTGCTCCCCACTCAACCGAAGTGGCTTAATCTGAGATTTCTGCACCAAGACCTGCCAAATTTGACTCTTCCAATAAGAGTAGTTGGTACCATCCAACTTTGTAATGTTAAAGATGGCACTATCATGCGAAGATGACGCCATTATGCGGGCTGGAAATGCCCAAACAGTCAAAAACTGCTTGCTGTTTTACTGTAGAAACTGCCCAAAAATGACCAAAACGGGGTCCAAAGGGGGAGCAAAGTGTGCCAAAAGTTGCTGCCCACTTAGTACTAGGTGCGGTACACGATACCATGGTTGATATGCACATGCAAAAGTGGATGATCCTAATGTGCTCAACCATAATTTGCAATCAGAAACCTATCGTGCACAACTAGGCTTTTCAATGCTCATTCACTAACTCGTTGTGGCAATGTAAGGATAGCACCGAGACAATGCTCATGCTACTATCCTCTTAATTAAAATACTACAAATCCTATATCATGATATGCATAAGAAAAATTAGCAATAAATAGCACCCAAATCGCATCATTCAAACACTCCACCCCCTACTTTTAGGTAGTGCTTCCATTGCATAGATGTAGGGGTTCATTTTGTCATGTTTTGATGCATGAAAAGCAATAAATCATGAACTTTGACAAAGAGATAGGGCAAACTGAGGCTAAGCAATAAAAATAAGGAAAAACCTCATGCTCCACTACCATACGGCTTCCCGATTGGATAGATGGCTTTGTGGTGTCGAATTTCATCAATTTGGCCTCTCGCACGCACTTTATGGCTTCCCAATCTGGTAGCTACTTTATAATGCTGAACCTTGCGGGGATTGAATGGGGGGTTAAACGACCTCCGATGAACAAACCGAGACTTGCATTGGGTTCCTGATATCCAAATGCATCTAGGAAAACTCTAGCTTGGCCATCCACCACTATTTGATTTTTCATGAAAATTGACTTTTTAATGCCTTTTGGACACTTTTCGGCTCCAAAACGGGCTCTAGCACTCCAAGAACAAGTCCAAATCGTGTCCTAAAATCTAGCTCTCATAGGATGACTCAGAGACAAATAAACCCCCTTATTGGTTCCTATGTTGCTTTTGGCCACGATAAATCCAAAAAAACCTTGGAGATATCACCTTTAACCATGATACATCTTGATGTTAATACAAGAAAACTCGAGTGTCATACCAAGACAAGAACCCTGGACTAAAGGCCAGCAAGGTAGGGTAGCTACCATCCAAGAACTATTGAATATGGATCCATTCGCATAATTTCTTGCTCCTATCACATAGGAGTGGGGTTGGAAAGGGGGTATTCTCTATCCCTCAGAGGATAATGGAAGTTAACACCAAGGCAAGAAAGACCCAACAAGGGCAAACACTAAGCGTCAATGATAGGGACTCCACCTTAGCAGATGTCATAAGCACTCACCAACCCTATTGTTTGTGCTTATAAATCTAGGAACACTATCTATGAAAGGATTATATGACCCAAAGCTCACAAGAAATTGGAATAATGAATCAAGTTGAACTCATGGAGGGGGTGCCAAGCCACCCCGAGTTGGCCACCAACCCTAACCAAGCGGGTTCCAAATAATCGTGTTGGGAAGGTGGACCGTCGATCCCGCCACGAGAGGTCTCTCCATGGGATAGTTTGAATGTGGGTAGATGCTTAGATGCCAAGGGGGCCCCTAGTTGTAAATTCCTTACCTTCGGGTCCTACTCAAACAATCTACGTGACTCGAGATGGACCCTCGAGGCCCTGTTACTAGTGTAAGGGCCGGAATTTGGAAGAAATAAGATGCATCCTCATGGATTGCGGTAAACGTCCTTTTTGGATAAGATTTGTATCTTAGTTAAAAATGCTAATATAAAGTTGTTTCCAAGGAACCTATTTGATTTGTTTTCATGTTAGTGCCGTAAGCTACGTAAACAAACCTTGGTTCTCTAAAGGGCTTAATTAAGGAAGCTAATTTTAAATGTCACCCTCAAATGTGGTAGGACCTAATTAGATAACTAAAGAATGCCTATTGAGGGAAGCGGGTGGCGACAGGTCCATCCTACGGAAGGGTGGTCCTAGAAAATTGGGAGGCTTCTCACAAGATTCTACAATCGTACGAGCTTTAGATAATATTAGGTTAGAACTTGATTTCATGCTATTTTAGGGGATTGGGATGGGACTATGCCCCATGGGCAAAGAGATTGAGTGGCACAACCCTCTCATTTCCCATTCTCTTTGAACCAAGTACGGCATGGGTATCTTTGCATAAAGTAGGATGTCCGGGTTCGCGATGCTAGAATACTGTTAAGAGACCTTGGCAACTAGGAACCTAGATTTCAGGTCGATCCTAGTTTATTCGGCCACAAACATTCTATTGCGAGGAGGACTTGAGAAACCTTAGGCGACAAATCCTAAAACATTCCATGGGAGTTTCGGGCACAGCGACACTTAGATTCGTTTCTCAATGGACCACTAAAAACGTGCCTGGATAGTCGGCACATTACATATGATTTGTAGTTAGATTAATTGAGATTCCAAATCGTAGAATCATGATGCAAATAGTTGTAAGAGTTTATTGCACATTTGACTTTATGTGCACTTGATATTAGTAAAATCACTCAATATAATTATTGTCAAACGTAACAAGGTTAAGTGTTGACTAATACTTAAAAAGTGAAACTCTATTTAAAGGAATCTGTTAGTCATCTCGTTAAGTTATAGGCACAATATAGTTCTTGAAGGAAGTTCAGTTATGTTTGGTAAGATAGCCCAAACGCGAAATTCATTCCTTGCTTAACATGTTGTAAGAGATGTACTCAATACTTCTTTATGGGGAGAAGAATCCTCATTAGAATGTAAGGTTACCTTAAGATAGGGGCTACCTTGGCTATGGAAGCTATGAATTGCACAATGGTGTTCTTGTCATTGCATCATCTGATATACATTTGAAAGGACTATTTGTGTTTGCTAGAATTTAGATCTTTGGTTGAAAATATCAACAAACAAGATAATAGGAAGGATCGTGCTAGGCTACCCCCAAGCTAACTACATACCCTACTCCAAGGGGGTCATGGTTATGGCTTTGTGAGGCTTAGACCAGCTTCATTAGCAAAAGGTCTCTCCGTAGGGATAGTCTCAAGTAGTAGAAAATGTGGGTGCTAGGGGGGCTCTGGCTGTAAATCTTGCATCATTCCGACGAGCCCCTTTGTGACCCAGGATGGGATCCTTGAACCCTAAATACTAGTTACAAGGGTGGAATATTGGTGGATAGAATACCTTGTGGAATTTTGTGTATCTTCTGTAGGGTCGAAAAGATGAAAATTGTAGTAAGCTTTCAAAATATAATAAATAAATTTTCTTATTCAAGGATTGTTTGAATTGTATGTGTATCAGTGAGATAAATTACATGAAGAAACCTATGATTTAACAGACTAATGAAGGAATTTGGTTGTATATGTTCCAATAAATGTGATGTAGGTAATTGAAAAACTAAAGATGATTCTGTCATCAAAGGAAAGTGGGTGGGTGTGACCCTCGACGGTGGGTCTGTCCAATGGTAGGGTAGTCTCAATTAGCTGGGAGCTTTTCTAAATTGGCAATAGAAATAGGAAGACGATAAATTGACTAACTAGTCGTTAGGTAGAACCAAATTGCATTGTTTTAGGGGGCCGGAATGGGATTTTTCCTTATGGGCAGGAGGGTTGATCTACCGCAATCCCCTCCATCTCCCATTCTCTTTGAACCAAGTGCAATGGCAAGTTTGCTTCAAATCGTGTAATCCTATAGAAGTGGGAGCTCGAAATTACTAATGCTAGCTAGTTGCTAGGAGACCCATTTGATTTCAGAAACCCAAAAATTGAGGTTGATCCTAGTGGGTTCGACAGTCGGAACCCTTCCGTTGCGAAGAAGACTTAGTAGCGCCTAAGTGACAAACCCTGTGATGCTCCCAGGGAGCGTCGGACAACATCATTTTTGGAAAACCTACTAATGGACTACTTAAAGGTGTGTTGTGGATTGAGACTGGCCAACACATCACAATTTTGGGGAAATGTTTAGGAGAATACATGTGAAAAAAATGTTATAAATTGTCAAGTGCTACCATTATATTACTCATAAATATTATCCTAAAATTTATTTTATCAATATAACAATAAAAAAGTTTCAAAATTAATGTTAATATCATTATCCAACTATACCAATGTGAGACCAATGCCTATTTAATCAAGTATACTTATGAATATAGAAAAGCATATAGATGCTAATACTAATGATTATAGAGAAAAAAAAAATGTAGCTAGGCTAGGTCCCTATTTTTGCCCATGTCTTCTATTCTATCAAACATGAACTATCTGTTTGTTAAATATAGAAAGGACAATATCACATTTTGAAATAAATTCAATACAATGAGAATTAGATTTATAATATGTATTCACTAGTTAAAGATTGCTACTATACATGCACATATGACAAAAATGCTAAATCTTGTATACACCTTGGTAGCACATGTAGAGCTCACACTCCACAAAGGACTTGCTATTGTAGGTTATGAGGATCCCCTTCTAAAGATGTATACATGGTGCATGGTGTGGCCGCTCCAAGTGGATGCTTAGACTCTCATAAGCTTCTTGTATGAACAAGCTCAGAAGACATGCTAAATTGGCACAAATAAGGATCACATCAATGATGCTATAAAATACCAAATCATCCTTTATGTGCATGTATTAGCACCTTATATGCGTATGTGTATATGCACTCTCTCTATCTCTCTTGCTCTGTCTTTTTCTTTCTCCCCCTTCACTCTCTCCCTCCCTACTTGCCTCCCTTCCTCCCTCCCTAAATGTGTCTGAATGTGTGTGTGTGCATGCAACATTTTGGAAAAATCAGAAAGGAAAAGCTTAAACCTACCTACATTGCATCATCATCTTACACAATAACGTCAAAGTATCAATGAAGAAAGAATGAGAAATGGAATGACGAGGTATATATATATATATATATATATATCGTAAGGAATCAAATTGAAAAACAAGAAGACAAAGAACTTGATTATTTATTACAAGAAGAGGCAGTACAAAAATATAATTATTTGTACAAGGTTGGTATAATTACGTTTACAATAAGACTAGATTCTTCATACAAGAAAAGATCCTAATAAAAGAGGAGATAAAATACAAGACAATATAAGAATTGAATATACATGGCTTGAATTGAAACTAGAGGGGACTTACCTTACAAGAGCCTCGTAAAACTAACACTGGAAAACTTGAAAGGCTTGTAGCCTATTGGAATTGCAACAAGGAGAGTGGAGATTACATACATAAACATAGAAGGCACTATGTTTGTGATGATACCCCCAATAGTTCTCTTGTGAGTAGCACCTTTTTGCACTATCACTCAAAGGATAAAAGATAAGTGACTAGCCAGACAGCCATGTTGGTGTTTGCTCCAATAATCTCCCACTTAAAGGATAATGTGCCTTTAAGAGATAAAAATAATGAGAGAGAATGTGTGAGGTATAATACATGTTACCCTCACCCAAAGCCCATCAACTCTCTGCACTATACAAATGTTTCGAAGCATAGGCTCTTAATGAGAAAGTTTGTAGGGTTATTATCAGTATACACTTTGATAAGCCCAACTTACTTATCCTCAAGTACCTAATGAATGAAGTGATACCTCACTTGTATGTGTTTGGTTTTTATATGACACACAAGTTCACTACAAGATATAGGCCTTATACTGACGTTAAAGCGACGAAAATGTAAATAACAAAATTTGCCCCCATTGTTGCAAAAAGCGTCGTTATTGGCAATGCCAAAGAACAGTCGGTATCAGCGTCGTTATTTGCATCGGTATCAGCATCATTATTTGCAATGTTGATACCGACGCAAATAACGACGCTCTGCAACGCTAATAACAATGCCAATAATGATGTGTGCAGTAAATTTGTGATGTTAATAGCAACGATAACAGGGAAAAAAAAATTTGTGGCAGGGTAGTATAGCATTGTGTGCTTTATTTGGGCCATACAAAATAGTCTCTACACTGTGTATAATGCTAGTGCAAACAAAAATAAAGTATACTGAAATCATAACACTGATATATGAAATAAATATATGATCGCATAATGAAAGCGACTGGTACAATCATGACAAGATATCACTACTACATAGAAAATGTCTACATAGATCAGGTGACCAAAAAAGAAAGGTGTGTGAGCTCCACGGATCCAAGGGCGAGCTACATATCCTCGCCATCCAAAACCTCGTCCCACCGCAAAGGAGCATCAAATGGAATCTCCAAAAAAAGAAACAACAAGACATCAGTCCACCATACAATAATACATTCTAATTAAACATGCTAACTACGGATAAGAAACATGAGTGACTTACAAGGCCGCCACATCTATACAATCAATCGATCAATGTAGTGAGACCATGCCTCTCTTCATATCGAGTCTCAAGGCCGGTCGGATCGTGATTTGTAATGGAGTGCTGCAAAGAAAACAAAATACTAACTATTAGAAACATGATTGCTAGTACAAATAATATTGCAAAAAAATAAGCAAGCAAAATAAAAGAAAAACTTACAAAGTCCTCCAGATATGTTCTACGGCCTCCACTCCCAAGATGATGGACAACTCCGGCCTCTAGTCATGCCCTCGCCTCCTCACACTGCTGACTCCAATGTCCTGGAGAATCTGTAGCCTCCTCCCTTAGTCAGCGCCACTTGTCCGCATCTAGCCACTCGGGCTTTGCATGCCCACTCTTGAGTGCCTTGCATGCGTTCGATCGTCTCTGTGACATATATGCACGCATACAGTCCATCATTTAGCCCATAGAAAATCTATGTATTGAGGCTAGAACCAGAAACTCCTCATGTAAGAATGCTACTATGTAGTCCTTGCTCCCCTTCGGTATTTTTTTCCAATGATCTAAGACATTGTGCCAAAAAACTTGTTGGCCCAATGCAACTCTCTCATGCAAGCCATCACTCTCCTCCCCTCATTATTCATGATGATGGATCCTGACCTATCATCTTCAAGATAGGCATATCCCCTTGGGGTATGCCTAAGATGGGTCCTCTCCCACCTGCGTCCATGCTCCTGGGCATATCTAGGAGACCCTTGTACATCCCGTGTACCAACCGGGGTAATATCTATCCGAATGGCACCCATAGGGCCACCTACAGACAGCGGAGTAACTAGAGTAGACGTCCCCACAGGTATGACAAATCCTGGAGGTGATGCAACTCCAGTAGAAAGACAAGACGGAGACACCGCGTTCATGCCTCCACGGCATCCACCTGAGCCAGCTCCTTGGAACCGCCACGAGAGCGAGGAGTTGCACCTGTATCATGTGCCGACCGTGGGCTCATTGTCTCCGTATCTCTACAACATTCCCATGACCCTAAAGGACTCCCTCCCTCTGGCCCAAGTTTGGAGCGCCGACCTCGTCTGCTCAAAGCTGAAGCATCTGATCGTGTCGAAGTAGATCTAGTAGAGCGGCCTGACGATGTCCGAGATAGATCCTTGTCAGCCCCATGTCTTTGAATCTCGCAATTTGATATGGAGACATGCGCGTGAAGATATCCTACAACTCCTCATTGCTCATCCCTCGACTCATCCTGAAAATGTCACCTACACAGACAAAAAAAGATGTTAGCATAATCAATTTAAATCATACAAAGCACGATAATATAAATCCTTAAAAAATGATCTCACTTAAAATGCATTTACCCTTATAAGCGATTAGTCAATGAATTGAGTAAGTGGATGCTCCAAGTATGAAGTATCCTATGGTCCCATGTCAATCTCCTGATACAACTCCGCATACACTAGAAGGTCGATAGACATGTTGCCACAAAATGATGAGTCCATCTCGTTCTCAAAGAAATCTTGGACTCTTGTATTTCCATCATTGTTAACTGATGTTGGCTCCTCTACATGCACCAAGCTTTTGGTGGCCTCCATCCCTTGCAATATTGACCCCTCTATTTGCATATTTTTGTCATCTATGCTCGGAACATCTGATGGGACCTCAAATGGGCCATCACTAGCTATGGCACTAGCCGGACCTCATGCTCATAATAGACAAACACACCCACATGGCCTCGTGGGCCAGGAGCGTCTATCTACTGCTAAAGGATGAACTGTCCTAAAGCCTAATCTATGCGTTTATAAATTTGTAGTCCAACATTTCCCTTTCTATAAACTCCACAGAGGGAGAACCCATACACATTGCCAATAAATGCCACGATAATCACGTACATGGGAGGCAACCTCTCGGTTGAATCACTGCGGCTCCACTGCAGCTCTCCTACATCGCATGGATTAGCCCCTTGATGCGCTGCTCAACATATAGAACAAACAAACAAACTCCACTCTTTCATTTTGAAAGTATTCTAGGAGATACCATGTGTCCTTACCAAATGATTCCCCAAGAAACAAACGTCTATCCTACAGCTTAGGTTGCCTCTCCACACTCAAGCGTGGATCATCATAATCGAAAACAAGTGCTACGCATCGAGTCCTTTGTATTTTGATACCATGGTTGGCATGCACATGCAAAAGTGGATGATCCTAAAGTGCTCAAACATAATTTTCAATCAGAAACATGTTGTGCACAACCAGGCTTTCCAATGCTCATTCACTAACTCGTTGCAGCGATGTAAGGATAGCACCGAGACAACACCTGTGCTACGATCCTCTTAATTAAAATACAAAAAACTCTATGTCATGATATGCATCAACAAATCAACAATAATCAGCACGCAAATCACACCATTCAAACATCCCAACCCCCCATGTTTAGGTATTACTTCTGTTGCATAGGTGTAGAGGTTCATTTTGTCATATTTTAATGTATGAAAAGCAATAAATCACAAAATTTGACAAAGAGATAGGGCAAACTGAGGCTAAACCTCATGCTTTTCCACTACCACACATCCACAAACAATCATTATATTTTTCCTTATTTTTGTGAGGCATATTTCTATTTTTCCCTTATTTTTTCTATTTTCTTGATTTATTTGCCAATAAAATATGCTATTTTCTTATTTTTCTTGTTCCAATCACATCAGCATACTAAAATTTAATTTATTTTTCATTTTTTCCCCATAGGAACACATTTCATCCACCCGAAATGACAAAACTGCCATTTTACCGCTTAAAAACTACATTTTGGGTTTACGGGATTTAAACAGCACATGTATATCATTGCAAAATCAAGATTTTCTTATAAACAACAATTAATCATGATGCAACCATTACTCACACAAATTTTCATCCAATAAGAACATCATTACCATCATAAAATACCAAAAAGCCTTCATTTTCTTCATAAAAATGGTCATATTGTGTTTTTACGAAACCCAAGATATATTAAATGACTGCATGATCAATGGACGGAGCCTCCATTGCTCTCAATCCAATGCTGCACATTAATCTTTAGCATCTCCATCAATCTCCATCACGGTTTCCTTCAATCTCTCTCTCGATTCCTCCTTCAAGATAGTGCACATGAACAGCCCATAGAGAGGAGAGAGAGGGAGGAAAGAGAAATACTAGATTCTGATCTCTCCATTCAGCCAACCATATCTCGCGCGAGGACCGGCGATATGATTAGGGAAGAGGGAGAAGTTGGTGGCCAATGTCTGCTCCATGGGTTCTTTGTAGCCCCAAAATCGAGTTGGAGGAGAGGGGGGGTCCGATTTTTGCGCGCGCTAAGTGTAGCCGTTGCCATATCTCCACGCCATGAGAAAATTGAGGGAGGGGGGGTTAAGGTCCCAAAGGGCACCCCCCCTTGGCCTAAGATTTGTCCACCTTTTCAAATTTGGCCCATTTTTGGCCTCTTCCGTGTCCGGGCTCCATTTCAGTCTCTAAAAAATCCTGCACGTTCGTCTCGGCATCCCGCATTGACTGGCATCTCTCGGCATCCTACACGACAGTCAAAAAAATTATCAAAAATCCACAAGTGTCGCTCGCGCACCTTTTAAAAGCCGTCTTTCACTTGGTGCTTAAAATCGTCCTAGCTACAACTGCCGCCTTCGATGTTGAATATTTTTTCCCTAAATTTTGAAATTTTTGGCAAATTTTAGGCACATCCCAGACTCAAAACTCCGCTCTCATTGGCGACCATGGGATAGGGCGACTCAACCCATCGAATCCCACAACAGATCTGCACAAAACAACCAAAGGAAGCATCAAACTGATACAAAATAGAAACATATTAAAACATAGCACAATGCTCACCCTACCCCCTGACAAAACCAAGGCATGAAATCCACAAGGAGTAGGCCTAGCATAATTTGATAGAAGGTCCGAAGCTGGTCACTAACCGACTGCTCCAACACGGCCAAACTAAAAAGAACTATCAAAGAGGACACCCTAAGTGGTGGTCTGAACTACCTACCTAACTAAGGACAACACAACCATGACCTTCTACTAGGCGAGGACTCCTATAACTTGGTCAAGAAGTCTTTTCTTTTAGCACATTTCTTCTTTTATATTTTTTATGTTTCCATACTTGGGCGTGTAAAAAGGAGGGAGCTGAGCGTAGTGACCCAAGGAGAACAGGGCATCGGCCTCGGGTCCTGTCTCGGTACCCAAGAACCTACCAAGCCCTGGTGAGGCAACACTTAATCCTTTTCTGACGCTCACTTTTATTTTCGCTCCAACCTTCCTTACTTTCTTCTTTTCCAGTGAGATGCCACCCCTAGGAAGACAAGGCATTGGCCCTAGGTCTGACTCGTCCCTAGGAACCTACTAGGCCTTCGCAAGGCGATGAGCAACTGCTTATAAATTTTCATATTTCTATTTTTATAGGGGTTAGAACCCCTTTTTACACACCTTTGTATATATTTATTGTCTTTGAGATATTCAGGGTTTTTTTTCCTCTCTATCTATCATCATCATTTTTTCCTCTTGTAGGCTTCTCTAACTGCCTCACAACTAATAAGAACTCCTACAATGGCTGCCTAGTAGGCTAACAGAACATGGTTACTAGAACTGCCTTCTAAAATAGGTCTTTCGGTGCCCTGGCAATGTCTTTATAGGAGCCAACGACTACTTAGCCCTCCCTTAGACAGGCCTAACCTAAACTTGGGACTTCATGCCTTGGATGCCGGTCCCCAATCAAGAAAGAAAAATCCCCTACAAGTACACAAACACATATAGCATAAAAACACCTGGATAGGGCCATGAGAAGTCTCCACGCGACATAGGCTCCTCCCAAGCTCTGCTTTAAACCTATCTAGCACAAGACTAAAATAAGAAACCATTAACTGCACCCGTACTAAACAGATGATTGGCCCTCTTGGCCTAATGAAATAAAGCATTTCACTATAAAAAAAAAGATCGACCCTCTTGGCCTAGGAAATAAATCATTACAACCTCGCAAAATTGGCCCTCTTGACCTAATGGGATCAAACAGAATAGCATCTACACATCCCTCCCTGAAATAGTATAGATATACAATAAGATGCTCCTTTCCAAGGACAAAAAATAGGGCTCACAGCCCTAAACTAAATGCATAAGATTATGACCCATCCCTCCTACATATATAGCAAGAGGCGTACGCATAACATGTTGTCTAATCAACTTATGGGTCCAGGATAACAATGGTAGATGGGTCTCGGCTACTCTTTGCATCACCCATATCAACCATTGCCTACCATATATTGTATGC